>NC_056748.1:1043398395-1043412671 GCF_019279795.1 Protopterus annectens
ATGTGTAGGGGAAAGGACAGCTTATTTTTGATGAAGAAAGTCCATGTGGTATAAGGCTTTACTTTGACATGTCAAATGTTTGAAATGCAGTTTTTTTTTCCCAGTCTGCAGTAACAACTTTTGTAACTTCTAGGATTTGACACACCAAATTTGTGTAATCTACAGATGTATTAAAAATACACAGTATGGCCTGTTAGGATTTTTATGGTGGGGGCTTGCCCTCACCGTATATCAGGCCATACAACTCCCACTGCTATATTATTCTAACTCCAAAGGCTGTCATGGTCAATGACAGTGAACTTCTGGTAGTGGATTGATCATCAAAATAATTATGGTCATTAAATTACTGCCAGTGTAGCTATAAGGCAGCATTTAGATATGCCTAAGCAATAGTCTTCTTAAATTATGGTAAAGCCTGAGGTCCAATGAAACTATTGTACAGACAGCAGTGCTAACCCCAATGGTGTAGTATACGTAATTCAGAAAGTTAATCTGAATGGTATAACATAAAAAGTAATAACTTGCAGCTTAAATTCCCGTTTTCTTCACCTATGTTTGAAATTAGAGAGAGGAAGAGCCAACTCTGACACACATCAATGGAACCCTGGCTACTTGGGATTGACAAGCAGGGCCACATGCCAGTGGAGCTGACCAAAGGGAATGGTACTGAGGGCCCATGATAAGCATGTTGGCCTGCAAACAGCATGCAGTAATGCAGTGGGGGTTGGTGTGTGTGTGCATGCATGAGTGTATGTGTGTACTTGTATAAACTCCTCCACACTCGCAAGCCAACACTTACAGTCGCACTCCACTGGTGTGCCAGGCAGCCACCATCAGGAAGGACTTAAGAACATTCCAGATCTCCTAACTTCTGAAGCATGATGACTGCGACCTCCAATTCCCTGTCTTTCTCTACTAATGTTCTGCAGTCTTGGGGAAAAAGCAGGGGGAACAAATGGGTATGTCAGGGCTGGTACTAAATGGTGATGGGGCATGGACCAAAAGGGTTCATATTAAGTTACTGAAAAATAATCGAACGCTCAGAACTTCAAAACAGCCGCATTTCGAAACTTTTACTGTTGGGGGGGGGGGGGCTGCACCCCCACGCACACATTCCCACTAAATATATATTGTAACGTTGAGATCGCACTACAGTGAGGAAAGGGCAAATATCCCAATCTTCACTGTATTGCGATCCCACAACGCGATATTCGAAATGCAGCGTTTCGAAGTTCTGAGCATTCAATAAAGTTATCTTTCGATAACTTAATAGGAACCCAGACCAAAAATACATTATAAAGCACTGCACAAATAAAAGTCACAGTGGATGAAATGTACCACATGCGACAGTAAGGTGCCACAATGGGCACCCATGGTTAACACGGTCATCTTCTTTAGTAGTAAGAATAATGTGAGGAAACAAGAAGTTATGTACTCACCATAACGTTCGATGTATGTAGTCCATCTCACCTCACATTCTTACTCAAGGGTTCGGAGCAGAGTATCGGCTCCGACTCGGCCAACTTTTATTTTCTAGCACGAAGTCTCTTATTGGCTGGGCTAAACAGGTATCCCATGTTGCACTGCTCCATAGCCCCAGATCTAGTTTGCTGCAAATCCACAGTCACACCTCATGCATAGCAATAACCCACTACAGTAGAACACAATCAGGGGGAATAAGAAAAAACAACTACCACTGAAAGGTACTCAAACGCCAATTCCAGTCTCCAAATCCTCCAGGAAGGGGGGCAGGTGGGAGGGTATGTAAGAATATGAGGCGAGATGGACTACATACATCGAACGTTATGGTGAGTACATAACTTCTTGATGTTATGTAGTCCAATCTCACCTACATTCTTACTCTCGGGACAGCGTCCCCAGCACCTCTATCCTGGAAGGCTCAAAGGAAGATACTCCTGAGGACTGTGGAACCAAAGGAAGCCCGGCCCCTAGAAGCCATGTCCAGTTTGTAATGAGTAATAAAGGTGTGTGGGGAAGCCCACGTGGCTGCAGCACAATTATCATCCAAAGAAAGCCTAGCATGGTAGGCTATCGACGCAGAAACAGCCCTAGTAGAGTTAGCCTTGACTGGGAATGGTAGATTTCTGCCTGCAGAGGAGTAAATAAAGGAAATACAACTTGAAATCCATCTGGAGATTGTAACCTTGGAAATGGGGGATCCTGCTCTACTTTCTGAATAGGACACAAACAATTGGTCAGCTTTTTGTAGTTGTTAAGACCTGTGTAACTAGAATCGTAATTGCCTGTGCACGTCCAATTGATGAAATCTAAACTCTGCTTTGTTCGAGAATTGAGGGAAGAAAACTGGCAGCTCGATAGACTGAGATTAACAGTGGATGTTACTTTAAGAAGAAAGGATGGATTGGGTCTAAGAGAAACCCTTATCCTTATGGAAGACTAAATACAGGGGTTTGATGACAGGACTTGAATCTCTGACACCCGTCTAGCTGATGTGATGGCCATTAGGAAAGCAGTCTTCCAAGACAAACTAACTCACAGAAGGCAGCCAGTTTGAAAGGTGGGGAAGTCACGGCTTGCAAAAAAAAGTTTAGATCCCAGGGCATGATGGGTTCTGACACAGGAGGCTGGAGTAACAAGGTACCCTTCAGAAAGGCCTTACATAGTTTATATGTGCCATAAGGGAAGACTCGTAGGAGGTATGAAAATTAGAAATAGCGGCCAGCTGCACTTTAATGGTAGCAGGGGCAGAACCCTGTCGAAAGAGCATGGACAAAAAATCCAAAACAGCAGGTATTGGGGCTGTGTAAGGGTCAAGTCCTAGGGCCTGAGCCCAAATGGAAAATCTCTTCCATTTGCTGGAATAAATCTTCCTGGTGGAAGACTTATGAGCAGAGGATAGAATGTGTACCTCGTCAGGCGAAAAACGAAGTCTGACTAACGACGGAAAAGGAGTAGCCAGGCTGTCAGCCTGAGGGTCCGCAGGGAGGGGTGGAACTGCCCCGAAATGTGCGTCAGTAGGTCTGGTTCCAGAATCCAAGGACTGTCCACAGCGAATTGGTGAAGAAAGGAGAACCAGACTTGGCGAGGCCAGTGTGGGGCAATTAGAATAATCTTGCTTCCCAAGGATATGGCTTTCTGAATCACTCTTGGTAACAGAGGGAATGGAGGGAAAGCACAGAGCAGACCGGAGGGCCAATTGTGGACTAGAGCATCCCTGGGTGACTCCCCCTGTGGGGGGATCAGAGTGAAGTAGCTGCTGCATTTGGCATTGAGGGGGCTGGCAAAAAGATCGCAGCAAGGCTGACCCACCTGCTGAAAACCTGTTCTGCAACCAGAAGGTTTAAGGACCACTCGTAAGGCATCAGAATAGCTCTGCTCAGCCTGTCTGCTATCACATTGGCCTTCCCCAGAATGTGCGTTGCCACTAGAAACCGTTGGGAAGACACTGCCCACTGCCACATTCGCATGGCCTCTCTGCACAAGGGGTAAGATCTGGTTCCTCCTTGTTTGTTTAGGTACCATACAACGGACATGTTGTCAGAGTGAATTGCAATCGTTCCCAGAGGAAGAGAGCTCGGAAGTGCCTGCAACGCCAATAACACCGCTCTCATCTCTAAAACATTGATGTGCAAATGTACCTCGTGATCTTGCCATGTGCCTTGGACTGTCCTGCCAAGATTATGCCCCCCCACCCCATCTGGGAGGCGTCTGTGGTCACCATGGCAACAGGTGATGAAGGGACAAACTGTTTTCCCTCGTCCAGATTGTTGGAGCATAGCCACCAACGGAGATCCTGCTTGCATCGGTCCGTGAGTAGGATCTGGTGGGAAAGGGGGAGTTTCTGAAAGGACCATTGGGCAAAGAGGAGCCACTGAAGAAGCCTCATGTGTAATCTCGATAGAGGCACTAACATAATGGTAGGTGCCATGGATCCCAGAAGCTTAAGCATCCACTTCGCTTGCACTTTCCTGAGGGGTAATAAAGCATGAACCTGATTCTGCAACACTCCAATCCTTACTTGAGGCAGGAAGGCTCGCATTTGGACGGGGTCTAGCTCTGCGTCTATAAATGTGACACGCTGTGAGGGCAGCAAGGCAGATTTTTCCCAGTTCAAGGTAATTCCTAGTTGTTGACAGGGGGTAATGGTAGCGTCCCTGGCCCGGATTAGAAGATGCCTGGTGGGGGCGGAGAGGAGCCAGTCGTCCAGGTATGGAAACACTTGGAATCCTTGACGCCTCAAGCGAACTGTCACCACTGCCAAGCACTTGGTGAAACACCCTGGGGGCTGTGGTGAGAGCAAAGGGCAGGGCACGAAACTGAAAATGACTGGCTCCCAGCCGGAAGTGTAAGTGACTCCTGGATGCCCTGTCCATTTTAATATGGTAGTAAGCATCCTTGAGGTCGATGGAGCACATCCACACTTTCCCAGCAGCGGGAAAATGGACTGAAGGGTGACCATTCGGAACTTTGACTTCAGAACGCAGTGGTTTAATCGGCCGAGATCTAGAATGGGTCTCAGGTCCCCTGTTGTTTTCGGCACCAAAAAGAGTCTTGAGTAAGTCCCTAATACGATTTGGTCTGAGGGGACAGGTTGGATGACTCCTTTCTTTAGCAGCTTTGAGACTTCTAGTGCTGCGTGATCTCTTTGACTGGGTGGAACGTCTGGGATTCTTCTGACTGGAGGGGGATCTGACACAAAGGGAATGGTATAACCTCTGGAAACTATTCGTAGCACCCATCGATCCTGGGTGATGCTTTCCCTGGCTTCCGGGTACAATGAAATGCGGCCCTCGACTGCCTCCGGAATAGCACAGTCGAGCAAACACATCAGGAACGATGCTAAGAGGAACCGCAAAAGGAATCACGGTCTCTAGAGTTGCAGGGGCCTCCTCTGTCCCTGGGGAGGCATCTTCCAGAATAACCTCCCCCTCCTCTGCCTCTGGAGGGGGACTCACCTTGTGTGGCAGGGAAAGACTTCTGTGATTTCTTGAACCACATCTTCCCTCCTCTCTGAGCCTTGGGGTACGGACTAGAGGGAAGGGAAAAACGGACCCCTACGGCAGACAGGGTCTTTCTCTCTTGCTCGTATCTGGTGAGGGTGTCTTTCACTTTGGTCCCAAAGAGTGAGGACCCATCAAAGGGGGAGTCAGTGAAGGAAGACTTAAAGGCCTCCGCGAAGTGACACAGGCGCATCCAGGCTTGCCTCCTGAGGGCTACTCCCGAACTAGCTGCCCTACTCGCCCTCTCGGCTGCATACAAAATGAGCCTCATGGATGAGTTGACAACTGAATTGAGGGTAGACACGTGGGCATTAACAGTGTACGCTAACGCCTTAGGTACATTACCCGCTAGAGTATCTCCTAACTCCTTGAGGAGATCTCTCTGGAGCCGAGTAAAATGACAAAGATAGTTCAGCGACTTGCAGGGTGAAGGTCGCTGACGAGTGGGTACGCTTCCCATACCGGTCCATGCTCCTGGACTCCTTGTTAGGAGGATGGATGGAGGAAAAAGACTCTGCTACTTCCTGCTGTGTGGCCGCCGCCACCACCATGGCATCTACAGAAACCCTTTGGACAGAAACTCTTTCCCCGGGGGAGCAGAAAGAAATTTATTGGGCCTTCTGGGCACAGGTTCCACCGAATCAGGATTCTCCCACACCCTTCGACAAATTAAATCCAGGAGTTCGTCGAAGGGTGGAGACACCCAGGAGGCGGAGGGTTGAGCCCCAAAGGCCTTAAGGAATACCGACTCCTCCTCGGAGGAGGTTTTGGATGGCCAGTCGCCTCTCTGTCAATATCTCCAGGATGTCAGAGAAAGAGACATCATCAGAGGATGACTTGGGGGACCCCTCTGACTCCTCGAGGTCAGTATCATAAGTGAGAGACTCGTCCTGGGAGTCTATGTGCTTACTCTTGCACAACTTCTTTCTGGGGGGCTCCTCAGGCACAGACTCTGGGGGACCCTCAAATTTGGGGACCGCTCATGGGGGTATCCCCAGACCTTTGGGCTCCATCTACTGATAGGGGGGCATCAGAAGCTCTAGCCAGGGTGGAAGGGGACGGAATGACCGATCCGGATGATGTAACTGAAGATCTGGCCAGTGCGCTCCTCATGACCTCTAAGGCGAATCCCCCCCGAATCAGACGACCGACCTATCTCAGAGGCCATGATCGGGGCCGGCGTTCCCCGAGCCAAAGCACCGAGGGGGAGGCTCAGAACAGACAGATGTCCCAAGGTATCCCCCTCGGGCCCAACAGAGGAAACCAGAGTACCGAAACCTGTGGACGGAGCCGACATGGTTGGAGCCGACGTCGGCACTGATAAACCCTTGAGGGGTATCGGAGCCGGCACAAGAACATTTCTCGGAGCGGAGCACTCCGGCTCCGAAGACAAGGGAGTGCTCGGAGGAGAAACCATCAACACAAGCATTGGGACAGCCTCCGGAGCCAACTGGGTCAGAGCCGAAAATAATTTAGCCAACACAGACGACTGCAGGAGCCTCTGAACCACCCTATCGACATCCAAATCGGAAAGCCTGGAGGATCTGGAGGACAGAGGGGGATTGGGATCGCCTATCAGGAGAACTATGTCTAACACTGGGAGACTGGCTCTGAATGGGTTCCAATAAAATTGGAGTCGAAGTCGATTCCAGCACAACAGATACCTCCTGCGGCCCAGAGGACAGAGGAGCCAAGGAGGTAGAGTCCAGTTTAGAAGTTTTCTCCGGTGGCTCCGAGGAGACAGACGGAGCCGGAGACCTTTTCTTAGCCTTCGAAGCTTTAGACTTGGACTGGGTACTAGAAGTAGAGTCTAAAGACTCATCAAACGAAGATTTTAAGAGTTCCTTCAATACAAGTTTATTTTTTCTTTCCTGTAGCACCCTCGGACTGAAGGCGTGGCAGAAGCTACAGGATTCTTGCAAATGAATTGCTCCTAGGCAATACACACATACGGAATGTCCATCCGTAATAGACATCTTGTAGTTACATTTGGAACATTTCTTAAAACCCGAAGGTTTATGTTCCTTTTGATCCTTAGACATCTTTACTAAACACTCAACACCAAAACCAAGGGATGACTAGCCGAAAAACAGCAAGGCGAGAAACTATCACTACACACAAAAAACCTCAAAGAACCTATAAGTTAAACGGTTGTTTGAAAACCTGTAACACAACTCAACCAGGAAAACTAAAACCAGGAAAGTTTAAGGTAAAACACTACACAAAAGGAGGACTAGGTCCTCTAAATTTAAACGGGCCTAGCCCACCGGAACAGTTAGGGATACCAACTCACACACAGACAACACTTCAACAAAATTTAAATAGTAAACCAGAAGAAATAGCTATGAAAATAGCTTTTGTTAGACTAGCAACAATTTTCTGAAGAGAAAATAGAATTTTTAGAGGTACTTAGCCACAGCCAAGCGAGACCACGTCCTAGCTACACGAGCGGCAAATGAGATCTGGGGCTATGGAACAGTGCAACATGGGATACCTGTTTAGCCCAGCCAATAAGAGACTTCGTGCTAGAAAATAAAAGTTGGCTGAGTCGGAGCCGATATTCAGCTCCGAAGCCATGAGTAAGAATGTAGGCGAGATTGGACTACATAACAATCATTTAAAGAAAAACAGCAACTTTAACTCCACGCAAAATGGCAACAAATTAATATTTTAATAGTTTCAGCTCTCATCACAAACGTAGTATCAACTGGTGAACCAGACTAAGCATTATGGGATCCCCAACTTTGCAAAGTTACAGTACTGTATTACATATCCACAATCTCAGAGCAGCGTACATCTTCTGTCTTCACATAATGCATGGTCAGATGTTTGTGGAAATATGCAGTGGGATTGTCATTAGCACAGTGGATACACTGCAGCTTAGACTTTGTACTTACAGTAATGTTAGTTGGTATACATTGTATACTGTAGCAAATGTGTAACACCATTTGTCCTATGTGCTATTACTTAGGAAGGTGTCTTCAGTTTTTTTCCACCATTTTAATTCACTGATCTACCTTGCTAGCATACTATTAAAAACATTGTTTAGCAAGCCATTTTTGTAGTACTTCGGTTAAAAACTACACACAGATACTCTATGTATTGCCAATGTTGATTGTCTATGCACCACTAATATTATCATTTGTATGGTTTGTTCTTTCCCAAAACTTATATGTTGGGGCAGCTTTTCAGAGAGGATGCGATTTAGTTTTTCATTTCCATTCTATTCTTCTCATAGTGTTCCACAATACTGTTTTTCTTTTTCCTCATTCCTGCCCCCTCAGACTCTAATTTAGGCAATGTTTAAGGTATCTCTTGAGAAAAGTGACAGTGGAGTTTTTAAACTACCTTTTGATTGCTGTAAGTGAACATTTTATCATTTTTCTTTAAGTAAGATCAAGGACTAGTTTTTGAGCTAAGGAAATCCTGCTTCTGGTTTCCTTACTTTCCACTGGATGTGAATGGTCTCTTACAGAAGCAGATAAATTAGCCATTCGTGCTGAAACAAGTAAAATATCTTAAATTTATGTCAACACCATGAAGCTGACAAAAATCAATGATTATCAAGATTCTTTAAGAAATTTTGGAATCTGTGCATTTCCATTCTAAGTCAATGAGGAAAGGACAATGGACAGAAAAGGAATGCATTATAGATACCACGATCATGTAGGTGAAGAGAATGTGCCCTGGAAAGAAGCAATGGGGGTAAAAAAAAACCCACTTACCTCTGGTTTTTATACTGTCTCCACATCCCCACTAACATGCAACTGCATTTTTTAACAGACTTAAAATAGGGTTAGCTAGTGTTAGCAACAGCCACTGGTCATCATCAACCTAGAGTTCACGTCTGCCCTTCATTTCATAATTTTATTATAGTTGAAGCTTGATCAGTTTCTCTTTGTCCTAAGTGTTGTATACAAACTTCTGCACCTCATAAATGTGCATTATTGTTATGTACCCTTAGATGTACGATATACCATGTAAAAACTCAAGGCATCACTTGGCAGCTTTATCTCAAGCCCGGCATTTCAAAAGTCATTTTGATGATTCTAGCTTTCTACTACTTGTCTGTAAAATGTGGAACAAGCTTCCACTTTAATTAAATATATGAAAAATACTTTTAACCATGTCCACACACCCATTACGGCACAAGCATACTGAACTTGGTCCTCACAAACATGAGAGAATGCTGTGCACCTCCCACTCCCAACATAACATCTTCTCTGTTAAGATCAGACCATAAAGCAGTCTCCAACATAAAAATAAAACCCATGACCCCAACTTACCCTGTAGCAGTTAAACAATTCTAGGTCAAACTTCCTAGTATTAAGTGATAAACCTGGAAAAATTTCAAGACCCACCAAACCCCAAGAACACAGGTGCCTATGCAGAATTTTTAGCAGAAACTCCATACAATCACGTTAATAGAAGCACTGAGGTAGCTCTGCCCAACAGAAATAAGCTCAGAACAAACTCGCAAAACAAATCCTAAAATAAATAAGATGTACAACAAAAGGAAAAAAAATCATCATAAAATCATATCAAAAGTTAAAAAATGCAATGCCCAACACGATAAAAACTCCCTCATCAAGCTAAACAACTCGGGGCAAATCAAGTCTACCAAAGTCAAGTCTGAGGTAACAACAGCCTCCCAGACCAGGGACAACTATACAGTTTTCTTTATGTCCACAACTTAAACGGCAGTGCATATCAATGTGTAAAACTAATAGTAAATGGAGTCACCTATATAGAGCCGAAAGATATAGCAAATCTACTGTCCAACCAATTCAGTTGCAATTTCACCACTCTTCCCCCAGCCATCCCTTGAGAAATACCATTAAACATAACCAACCCCCTAAATATCACTAGGAAGCAGATCTTGAATGCAATCTCCAGGGCCAAGAACACTGCACTGATGGGCAATGATAATGTTCCAGGAAGCCTCCTAAACAGCATGAAGCATAACCTATAAGGACTACTGAAGTCATTTTTCAGCCACAGCCTCCAGTCAGGGCCATGCCACATGAATATAGAAATGCAATGTGCACCCTCTGCACAAAGGCATGCAATATACAGATCTCTGAAACTACAGACCCTCAAGTCTGACTACTACTATATACAATGCCACGGAAAGAATCATGAAAATGATAAATAAATGACAAGAAACCTTCAGGCACATGATCCAGCCAGGTCAGTTTCATCACGGGAAGATTATGTCTACTCAACCTGACAGACTTTTTTCAGAGGGTCAAAGCAATGGACGAGGGTAAAATAGGTTGTACTGTCTAACATTGATCTGGCCAAGGCATTTCACAAAATACCCCACTCAGGCGTTGTAAGCAGACTCATGGAATTAGGCATAAACCCCTAAGTTACATGCTGGATAGCCAGCTGTCTCTAAAATAGGACTCATGAAGTTAGAATAGAGGGGGGTCCACCTCTACAAAGAGGCTGGTCACTTGTGGAGTCCCTTAGGGTTATATTCTGGGTCTGTTCTTTTTTGGCATCTACTTATAAGAATTCAACGCTTACATTAAGGGCCATGGGCTGAAAACATTTGCTAACAATTAAAAACTAAGAGCAGCTAGAGAAACTCCGCAAAACACTAACATTCTTCAGGATGGGGTATCAGACAAATAAATGGTGCCAGAACCATGGTTTAAAACTCAATGCCAAAACATGCATAATAACACCCTTTGGAAAGGTGGTTACCCAGGAAAGCATCTCAGCAACATCACACCCCTAAGAGTAAGCACGGTAGTCAGGATTTGGGGACATTTGTAGACAGTAACCTGGCTTTAAACTAAAATGTTAATAAAGTAGAAAGGAAATTATTTTATGTTTCTCAAACTATAACAAGAATATGGCATCCAGATCCAAGGAAGTCATTGTTATATTTTATTCGACCTTCATCAGACCCATCGACTACAATGTCCTCTTCTATATGTACTTGATCAGGCAAAAGCAACAACTGGAACGTCCACAGAGGTTCCTCACTAAAGGAATACAGAGCCTAAACATCATCTAATGGGATCGCCTCAAAGCCCTATGCCTAGTCTCTGTCTCCTACAAAGTGTTGAGGGGCAACCCATGCCTGGCATAAAAGGCATCACTGGATACTACTCATATATCTTTTGTATATCCATAGGTGTGTACTAAACTAATGACCTTGGTGCCTTTTATAAGGCTTTATCCTGGCATCGTGCCACCCAACTTCAGTTCCCAGTGTCTCTGTTGAGAAGAACCAATGGAGTTATCCCTGGGGTGAATTTTCTATTTCCATCCACTCAAGATTTCTTTTGACGAGGGTCAGCAACATGCTCTGCTTGACATGTATGGGAAGTCTGTTCTATAGCATGGGCAGTCTCTGGGTTTTGAACCTGTCCCTCCAGTATATTCTGCTGATTGTGGTAATGAGGTTGAGGTCTCTGGAGCGTGTGGTGCTGAGGGATTGGGATTTCTTTAGATGTAGCATTTCTAACAGAGCTGGGTCAGACATGGCTTTCTAAGTCAAGCAAAGATCGCCTCTAAGTAGGCAATATGAGACAGAGAATAGCTGGGAGTTTTTTTGAGTCTGTCCATATAGGACAAGTGTTTCAGGCCTAGGATCCTCTTTGTGAAGTACTTTTGCGGCCTCAACAGTTGTTGCAGGTGTCTAGTGAGGTACATGCCAAATGGGGTATTGAAATCGATGATTGGCCTAATGAGGGAAGAGTAGAGGGAGACAATGACCTCTTTCTTCCAGGATGCAAAACCCTCAGTAATGAGATGTGCAACTTAGGAATTTGACCACATTGGCAATGTGGTGATCAAGAGAGAGGTTGCTGTCAAGCTTGTTTTACCAGATCTCTTATAACACCGTCTGTGTTCAGTGGACTACCATCAATGTGGTAATACATCTACAAAATGAATGGCATAAGAATTACCCAATTCAGACTTAAACCTTGCCTGTGACATGAATGGAGAGACAGATATACATCTCAGAGAATGCCCTTCTCTAGAGCAGGCTTCCTAACCAGGTTAAACATATCTCCTCATCAGCAGCAGCATTCCCCCCCCCCCATTTTCTACACGGGGATGGGGTATTGTGTTAACTGTTCCCATCTCTCTCGATTAAGTGGCTCTCTCCTAACTTATGTAACACTCATGCCTGTCGCAGATGATCTTCTACATAATTCATCAACCTCTTTGAAGGATGTCCTCATTTTCTCTTACCTTCTTCCTGTCTGTCTTAAATCATCTTTGAAAGATTGTCTTCTGTTTTCCTGCAAGTGTCTGAACTACTGTAATCTGTTCTCTCTGATCTTTTCTGCAACAGAAGCTACTTTGGCTTCTGCACTTAAGGCCTCATTTCTTCATCTGCCCCACAGTGTGCATCCCATCACCCTTCTCAGGCACTTCATTTCCATCACCTCTAGCTTCATCTGCTCTGCCTTTACTGCCCAGGTTTCTGTACATACAACAGTAATGGTCACATCACTGTCTTGTACACTTCACTTTTCACCTTCTTTGCCATTCTTCTATCACAGACTACACCTGAAACTCTATGCCAGCTGCCTGCAGCCTGTCTGATTGTAGCCTTGACCTCTTCATTCAGACTAATTTTCCTCAACCACCCCTCCCTCTCTGATTTAGGACACACAGGAAGAAGATAAGAGGAAATGAGGACATCCATCAGAGAGGTGGATGAATTGTCTGGAAGAATATCTGTGACAGGCATGAGTGTTATATGGCATTATAAGAGATCTGGGAAAACAAGCTGACAGCAACTTCTCTTTTGATCACCACATTGCAACTGTGGTCAGAAAGTCCAGAGTTGCACATGTCATTACTAAGGGTTTTGCATCAAGGAAGAAAAAGAGGTCATTGTCTCCCAGATACCTGAAGCTATTTACCTGTTCCACCATCTTCCCTTTTCAGTTCTCCATCTTCTGAATTCCACAATTTGCTACCATTATCACTGTCTTATCTGTGCTTAGGTTAAACCCATATCCTTTCAGTTTTGCATTCTATCCCCCTTCCCTTTGCTGAAGGTCTTGCTCAGAGTCAGCCCGTGATGTCACATCGTCTGCATACAATAACTTTGTTGATCTGTCCCCTCCAACCGGTTTGCTAATGTAGTCCATCACCTTGATCTGTCCCCTCCAACCGGTTTGCTAATGTAGTCCATCACCGATATAAATAGTGGACTCCGAGCTGAACCCTTGTTTACACTTACTCCCACTGGGAACCCCACTGTGAAGCCGAACACTGTACATACTTGAGCCATTGGGTCCTTGTATGTAGTCCGCACTAATTCTACCAAAGCTTCTGGAACTTTGAACCACCACAGTACGGCCCAGATCAGCTTTCTTAGGACCTTGTCATATGCTTTCTCCAAGTCTAGGAATACATTTGGACTCTTTCCACATCTCAGGCTTTGTCTCAATTATCTGTCTCACTGTAAACATTGAGTCGGTTGTGCTGTATCCTGATCAGAAATGCTCATCGTCCAACTTATATTCTTCTACTCTGGATCAGTTTATCAATCACCCTTGTCCAGAACTTTCATGCAATGTGACAGGAGTTTGATGCCTTTGTACTGCCCACAGTTGTGAATGTTCTCTCTGTTTTTGCACACTGGTATGAATATGCTTCCCAGCCATCTGGGATATGCCTCTCTCTCTAAGCTGATACGAGTAACCTCAGGAGCCATTTCTCCCTTATCTCACCTAACATCTTTATATCTCCTGTGACCTCATCTGAGCATTCAGCTTTCCCTGACTTAACTTTCCTTAATGTTATTCTACTACTTCTAGGGTGGGCTCCTCTTCTCTCATTGCAGGCCGTTTCTGGGGCAGTATGGCTTCTGTGGGTTTTCTTCATTTAGAAGATGGAAGTATTCCTTCCATTTGCATTTGATGTCCTGTAAAATGGTGAGATTTGCTGTTGGCATCTCTTATGAAAGGTACATATATCTTCGTTATCTTTGTCTTGCAAACCAATCTAGTTTTTTTGGTACCACCTACAGAGTCACTTTTCAAGAGTTGGCAGACTGCCTCCGACGCCATACTCTTTGCTATTGCAACTCCTTTATTAAGCACAACTCAAACCATATTCAAATGTCAACTGGACCAATGGATGGGTAATCAGAAATTCACCCATTGTTACGGCACCTATGCCTCTAATGAACAGAGGCAATTATCATTAAAATATATAACTACAAGTAACCTCTAGTGCACCTAACAAGACTTGCTGGATACACTTGAAGGATTGGCTAAGTTAGTAAAGGTCATTGTGGTTGTTAGCCTAATG
>NC_056748.1:1043413171-1043510671 GCF_019279795.1 Protopterus annectens
GCCTGCCAGCAGGATAGCCCAAGAGTAATGACTGCAACAGTGAAACACGAACATCTCCAGGATGGAGCTTCCAGGATGTCTCCGGTAGAGACTCCCATGAGAAATGCTGTAGAGGTGGAAGTAGCCTTACTGAAATGTGTTCTGATCCTCTGTGGAGCAGGTTTTCCATGGTGCTTGTAGCAGAAATGGATGCAGTGTGCTATCCATTTGGAAATTGTTTGTTTTGAAATGGCCTTACCCTCTGCCCCTGTAGCAAAGCTGACTAGCAGCTGGTCAGATTTTCTGAAAGGTTTAGTCGTATCAAGGTACAACCTGAGCTGTGTGCACGAAGGAGTGCAGGATCCTTTCCCCTTTATTCTGATGGTTAGAGAAGAAGGTTGGCAAATGCATGGACTGGTTTAGAGCCACACTGGACACAACCTTATGCATAAAGGACAGATTAGTCCTGGGAAACCCTGTAAGCATGTTAAATGAAGGGTTCCACAGCCATTAGTGCCTGTAACTCTTCTTGCTGAAGTTATGGCTAAAAGCAAACCTGTTTTCCAAGAAGAATTTTAAATCTGCTGAAGCAACAGGTTTAAAAGTGGGCAGCGTGAGCTTTTCCAATACAAAGTTAAGGTCCCAGGCAGGGGTGTGTGCTCTCCTAGGAAGCCTTATGTTAGCACCTCTCAAGAACTGCTTGATGAGCGGGTGTGAAAATAGAAGTGGCTCAGTATGAGCCGAGATGGCAGAGGTATGAACCTTAATGGAGAAGGATAGGTCTCTGGAGTAGTTCTGCTAGATAATTCAGGATTAGAGGTAAGGAGGGCATTGCTGTGTCCTTCCCTCGAGACTAATTCCAAGAATCTTTTCCACTTTTTAGCATAGGATTTCCTAGTACTAGGCCTTCTGGCTTCAAGAATGACATCCAGCACCTGTTTGCTGGTGGTGTATTCAGGGGAAAAAGCCAGGCTGCAAGGTTTAGGGTTTGCAACTGTGGATGCAAAATCTGTCCCTCCTGCTGAGACATCAGGGTAGGAGGCTGGTGAAGATGCCAGGGTAGCATTGTCAGACTGCGTAAAAGTAGGTACCAGTGCTGACATGGCCAGTCTGGGGCAATAACTGCCCTTGGCCTATCCTGTTTTATCTTGAGTAGTACATTTGAGAGGAGGAGCAGAGGGGTAAAGGCATAAACAGAGGTTTTCCCATTGGAAGGATAAAGCATCCACCTTCCAGCCTCTGCTGTGAGGGTTCCTGGTGCAGTGTTTGCTTAACTGGTGGTTCTCAGAGGACGCAAAATGGTCCACCTCCGGTGTCCCCCACCTCAGGATTAGAAGGTTGAAGGAGTTGGGCTCCATTTTCCACTTCTGTGGGTCTAGATTTCTGTTTAAGTAGTCTGCCAGTGATTTGTTTGCCTGGCAGGAATTGGGCTTGTAGATGCACTTCGTTGCCAAAGGCTATGTTCCACGGGGCCATGGCTAACCTGCACCATATAATTGTGGTCTGCTTTTATAAGCAGTTGTCCTGGAAGGATTAGGTATATGAAGGCTGTAAGAGTATTCTGTACAGCTAGCATCTCTCCAACTGCTGAGGAGACGACTTTGGCATGGGATCCAGTGGGCCTGAATGCATTTGCTTGCCATGTGAGCCGCGCCCATGCATATTTCGATTAGTTTGTTGTCAGGGTTTGGGCAGCAAGGGGTTAAGTGAAAAGCAGCCCCTTGTTGTGGTTGCATGCTTCTGCCCACCTAAGGAACTCTGCCTTAAAACAACGTATGATTGAAATGACTGTTTGCAGTTCCTGAGAATGTTAGCACCAAAGACTTGTACCACTGAAGTTTCCTCATATGCAGTCATGCATATGGAATTAGAATACACGATGCCATGAACCCTAGGGCTTGCAGTATTTTCCTTGTAGATAGCTGGGTTTTGCTGGCCATTTGTTTGAGGTAGTTTGTCAGAGACCTGTTTTTCTTTAGTGAGAAATGCCATCTGGGAGGTTGTGTCTATGCTTGCTCCCAGGAATACAATCTTTTGATTGGGCACCAGTTGTGATTTATTTTCGCTGGTGTACACCAATGAAGTGAGAAGGCGTTTTAGAAATGCCAGGTGCTGAAGTAGCAACTCCCATCTGCCTGAATCAGGCAATCGTCCAAGTATGGGAAAAAATGGATATTTTTATGCCTGCAGTATGCAATTTTATTTATTTTACATTTGTTGACTGTGCTAGTCCAACTGGATATATGTCCATTTTCAGTAGAGGCCAGGGGAGAAAAGCTCCAAAGAACGATACATTATATCAAAATGTATAAGGTTACAAAACAGTGTATGTTAGGTTACAATCAAGTTAACATAGCAGTAGATACATTTTATAGTTTATTACAAGACAAATATTTACAATAAAGTGGGACAAAATATTCACATGAGGTAGCTTAAACTTAAGGTTTACAATTTCATGAGAGTGGTTGCATAAGAGTATTGATAACATGTTGCTCAAGATATCCATGTGAGGTAGAACATCACTAAAGTGGGTTTGCTATTTTTCTAAAGTTTGCAGAAAGAGCATTAGCATTAAATTATAATTAAAGAGGAGTTAGGAGAAACTTAGTCACTGAGGTAATATGTTAGTCAAGGTTAGTGCAAGGGCACAACCAGTGTGTTCTAAGGTGTATTTTGAGTTTTTGTTTGAAATGGGGTAGGGAAGGAAGGGATATAAGATCACTAGGTAGAAGATTCCAGTATTTCCCAGTTGTGTAAGAGAAAAGAGAGTTTCCTGCCATGTTATTAGACTTACTAATACTAAGTAGAGGTTTATTAGCTGAGCGTAAGGTATTCAGATTTTTATATGGAGTAGAGGTTTGAGAGTATAAGAGTGTTGTTGGGCTGGTTGAGGATCTTATGAACAATGGTTAGTTGGTTAAAATAAAGCTGATTTTGCAGTTCAAGCCATCCTAGTTTTAGATTCTGGCAGTGATGAGTTCTAAAGTGATTACCAGTAGCAAATATGGCAATGTTGTTGTAAGATGTAGTGAGTTTAAGAAGATTCTGCTTGGATAGGTTGGTGTAAATAGGTGAGGCATAGAGGAGTGTTGAGATTAGATGAGTGGGCAATAGTAGTTCTGGTGGTTGGAGTGAGAAAATATTTAATCCTGTATAGGGAGCCCATTTTTCTGTTGACTGTTTTTATAGTATTGTTAATATGGTTACCAAAGCTGAGGTGATTGTCTATAGTTATTCCTAGGAGTTCGGTGGTAGAATCAGGGGAAATGAGGGTGCCATAGTTAGAAATGACAGAAATCTAAGGGCATGGATTTACGGGTAGGTATAAAGAGAAGCTTTGTTTTTTTTGGATTCAAGAGAAGGCAACGTTTTAAGAACCAGGTTTCAACTATGTTAAATATTTTCTGAGTTAGGGATTGTAATTTTGATGAAGATTCATCTGCACAGATTAAAGTAGAATCATCTGCATATTGTATGCATGTTGCCTGAGGAATAGCTAGGTAGAGATCATTGATAAATATTGAGAATAAGAGAGGGCCTAGATGGAGCCCTGAGGGACACACAGTGAGACTGGAAGGTGGGATGATGGTTTATTCTCCCAGAGCACAGCCAGTTGCCTATTGCTGAGGTAAGAAGTAAACCATTGTACAGCCAAAGTATCAAGAGAGAGTGATTTCAGAATATTTATAAGTAGAGAGTGGTTTACCGTATCAAATGCTTTTGAGAGATCAATAAATAGAGAGGAAGAGGGAACATTGTTATTGAGGTTTTTGTTTATGGTATCCGTAAAAGATGAGGGCAGTAGTAGTACTGTGGAATGGCCTAAAGCCATGTTGGCTTTCAGCAAGTATGTTATGTTGAATTAAATGGTTTAGAAGCTGATGGTGAATACATTTTTCCATTATTTTTGCTAAGGGGGATAGCGCTATAGGTCAATAGAGTATTCATTTGAGTTGCCACCTTTGTGTAGGGGGATAATGTGTGAGATTTTCTATATGTCAGGGATGATTCCTTCGCTAGTAGTTCTATTAATCAGGATGGATATCGGGTAAGCTACTTCTTTAGCTACTTTTTGCAGGTATTCGGCTGGGATCTGGTCAGCAGAAGGAGTACAAGGTTTAAGTTTTAGAATGAGTTTATAGATATAATTTGTAGAGGTGGGTAGAAATTGGAAGGTAGGAAGAGAGCTCGGAGAAGAGTTAAGACTGGCTCTATCAGGAGCTAGTTGACTGGCTAGAGCCTGGATAGCCTCTGTGAAGAAGGAATTGAAAGCATTGGCAGTTTGGATAGGAGTCTCATGTGTTGCACCTGTTGGGGGTTGGCGTTCCTGAGTGACCTGGATAGAGGAGTTTACTGATACTAGCCCAGAATTTTTGAGGGTTGTTTTGGTTAGTTTGCTGCATTTTACAGTAGAAGTTTTTTTTTGTCTGAGATATCTTTTTTGTCATGTTTCTCATATGTCTAAAGCTTTGTTGATCTGATGTACTTTTGGTAGTTCGCCAGTTAGACCAGGCTTTATTTCTGAGGAGGATTTTTTTCTTGGTTTCATTTGTAAGCCAGGGGGCAGGTTTGGACCTAGTTCTGATAGTACGTTTAGGAGCGTGGTGGTCTAGGATTTCTAAGAACTTAGGAGTTGAAATATTCGACAGCCTGCTCAAGTGGGAGGGTTTTTAATTGAGACCAATCACAGGCACTGAGTTCACTCTGGAAAAGGTGTTGGTTAAATTGCTTATTGGACCATATAGTCTTATATGAGGTTAGGTGAGAGGTATTAAACTTTTGCCTGATAACATAAGTCAAGGAATGGTCACTTACATTGTCAGGGAGGATACCAACTGTATAATTTTGGTGGTAGTTATTAATAAGGATCCAAACCAAAATACTCTCTTTTTTGTTTGGTTTGTTTATTCTTGTTGGGGAGGTAATGGTCAGAGAAGCCTTGAAGGTTAATGTGAGAGGTAGGGTGTTCAGTATTTATGTTCTTCCAATCTATGTTAAAGTCTCCTAGGATAATTGTTTCTTGTGGGAAGGATGTTGAGATCCAGCTCAGAATATCCTCTAGAATACAATTGCTGGAGCCAAGCACTTTGCGAGTAGATAAGCCAAACGGAAGTGCAGAGAACTGATGGCGCATAGAGACTGCCCTGAAGCGTAGATATTTTCTGCATGACTCCCTTATGGGGATGTGCAGTTAGGCTTCTTTTAAGTCTAGAGTGACTAAACAGGCATCCTTGGTTAGCATAGGGAGAAGCTGTTGCAGGGTAAGCATCTTGAATTTTGGGACCACCCGGACAGCGTTGAGAATGGACAGATCCAGGATTGGGTGCCAAGAGCCCTCTTTTCTGGGCACCATGAAAGGTCTGGAGTAGAAACCCTGCCCCCTTTGTTCTACTGGAACAGGTTAAATAGCTCTGATATTGAGCAGGGAAAGTACTTGCTTTTCAGCCTCTGCCCACTGGTTTGGAGGAAGGTCTGAAAACTCACTTGGGGTTGGTAGTGAATGGAAGCAGAATCTGGTACCTCTGGGATACAATGTTTAGCACCCATCGGTCCTGAGTAATGGACATCCAAGTATCTTGCATGAAGGGCAAGTTTTACTAATAGGGGCACAAGTAATTGGGCAGGGCTGGGAAGGATAACTGAAAAGTCATTGTGAACTTTCTCCATAAGGGGGCGGCTTACCACTACCTGTTTTTGAGGTCGGAGCAATCCATGGTTTAGATCTCTGCATACCCTGAGACTGTAGTCTGGGTCGCCTATTTTCCTTGGGTTTGGTCTGAGAAGGCCTGGAAGAGGCTGGAAAGTACCAGTTTTCACAAGGCCAATGCCTACTGAATCTAGGTGGCTGCATTTGTAAGAATTCTTGACAGTTTGCATAGATTTAGCTTTTTCTTCCATCTTAAGAATCTCTTCTGCTTTGGTGCCAAACAGTCCTTAAAGGAGCATCAAGCAATTTGGACTTGACCTGATCCAGGAAGGTTTGTTCCTTCAGCCAAGCATGCCTTCTCAGTACAAACCCAGTGAATGTACCCCAGCAAGATGCTTCTAGGGCAAAGCCACACTGCAAAGTAGGCTTACTGTTTGCAGACTGCATCAACTCTTGTAAATATTTTCTGCACAATGTGGCAGTAACACCATTTGTTTAGTTAATATGTTGCTGGTACTTCAACATGTGAAAATGGCAATTCAATGCCCTGATAGCAAGAGTTGCTGAGGTATACACCTTCTTACCCCATCTGTCTAAAGCTCTGGAATCCCTGTCTGAAGGGATAGGATTTTTGGCTGTAGCAGCCTAAATGCCTTTAGGTCCATGGGAAATGGTCTCTGGATCCACAGTAGGATACTTGGAGAAATTTGAGAGAATCTGGTGGTGGTGCTGCGGTAGCGTTGTCGCCTCACAGTAAGACGCTGTCCAGTTTGATTCTCAGCTAGAGCGTCTTCTGCATGGAGACATGCGTGAATGGGCATACCTTCGTTGAAGGTAGTCAGGCCTGGCAAGCCGGTACGTAAAAATCAACTGCCAATCATTAGTGGACCAGAGTTCCGCTGTGGCGACCCCTAACCGGAAAAAGCCAAAAGACACAGATACTCTATAGTACCTGTCAGGTTTCCTAGGGGTTGGGGGTAAAGTGTCTGGAGTAAAACATTAAGACATCTACAACATCGAGGACAAGGAGTATACGATTGTGCTGAGGCAACTCTAAAAAGTTTCTTTTTGGACCGAGGGCAATCCTGGTATTCCCAGTAGAAATGTTATCAAAGTATGCAAGGTTTCACCAAAAGAAAAATCCACTAGAGGGGAGGCAGATGGAATGGATTCCTCTGCATCTGAATCCTCAGAGGTTAATGGCATGTCCTGATAATCAGAAGGGTCAAGAGTCATTGGGAATAAGAGGGAATCTCCATTTGTCCCTTACCAGGGGAAGGCTGGCTTCCCCTAATTAGAGTAATAAGGTAGTCAGCCATTCTAAGCATTTGTTTTTGTGGCATGGGAGCTTCATCATGCGCAGTCATCTGTTTTCTAGGAATAGTGCGTACTCTGGGCCTAAAACTAGGTAGTTTCAGCTAAAAGTGAAGTCTGATTCCAACATCGGTAGGACAGAATACACCCTCAGAAGCCAGTACCTGCACAGCAGCTCCAGACCCATCCAAGGTACAGACATCCGCAGGTTCCATAGTCAAAGCATCTCATGGCATACCGGACTCCAAATGGGTCTCAGAAGAGGCCTGTGAATCTGTAGAAGCAGGCATCAGGGGCTGCAAAGGCACCTCACCAAGTACCGGCAGACTGGCGACTAGCTTAAATGCAAGTGTCGGCAGTTTTGGATCTATGTGGTCTCTCTCTACATTCTTTTGGAAAGTCGGTAATTGGATGGCTTATTGAAGCCATTTCAGAATACGGAGAAAGTACAGTTGTGTACACTTACATAAATGTAGACGTTAGAGTGTATTCACTGTTGCAGTCGATCACGTGGGTTATCTGCCTGAAGGTAGCCCTGAGGTGGTCTGAATACCAGTGTCTTGGGATTTCTGCATCTGATGCTGTCGCTTATTCCATGATGTCAGGTCATAAGTGGTATAAAACATGCAGCTGACGCCATTACATCAGGTTTTTCTTGCCCCAGATATCAGGTGCCCCCAAAATAAGAAGCATTATATGGTGGGAGACACCCCCAGCAAAAAGCAAATACACATACAAGGTATGCCAAACCAAAAAGGATAGGTGAAAGCAAAGAAAATCAGGAGGCTGGAGGGAGGGTAACCAGGACTGCAACAGCGAATACACCAACTTCTACATTTATGGTAAGTATACACAACTGTACTACGTTCTTAGTGTTTCACTGTTGCAGTCATCACATTTGGGGAGATGACCAAAGTTAAGGATGGGAGGAGGTAATTAGATAGCATCTGGACAAGTTATAAGGCCCTGCAAGACTGCAGTGGCAAAGCCAGCTCTGGATTTAGAAAAAAATTGTCAAGTGGTAATGCTAGAAGGTATGTACATAACTCCAGGTAGCAGCTTCTAGGATGTCAAAGGCTGCAGAGGTAGATGCAGCCCTGGTTGAATGTGGTCTTATCCCTTGTGGGGTAGGTTTTCCATGGTGCTTATAGCAGAAATTAATGCAACAGTTTTCCCCTCTGCCCCTGCAGCAAATGAAACCAGCAGTTGTTCAGATTTCCTGAAGCTTAGTCTTGTCCAGGTGAAATCTAAGTTGTCTGTGCATGTCCAAGGAGTGCAGTATTCGTTCCCCTTTGTTCTCGGACTAAAAAAAATGTTGGGAAATGAATGGACTGAAAGGGCCACATTGGATACCACCCTGGGCATAAAGGGATTTGGTCCTGAGGGACACCTTGTCCGCATGAAAGATGAAAGGCTCCACTGCCATAAGGGCCTGCAATTCAGACACCCTTATTGCTTAAGTGATGGCTAGAAGGAAGGCTGTTTTCCAAACACGGAATTTCAACTCTGCATTTGCAGCTGGTTCGGGGGGGGGGGGTAAAAACAGCTTTTCCAATACAAAGGCTGGAGTAGGGGTCCTCCTGGGTGGTCTTAAGTTTTTGGCCCCTCTGAGAAATTGCTTCAGCAATGGGTGAGAAGAGGGGTGGCTCAGTTTTGTAATTAGCTGAAATGGCTGAGGCACAAATTTTGATGGAAGAAAAGGAAAGGCCCATGCGAATCATCTCCGTTAAGTATTGAAGAATGAGGTAAATTGGGCACTGCTGTGCCCATCCCCGAGTTTGGCTCCAAAAACAATCTTCCATTTTTCACCATAGGATTTTCTAGTACTAGGCCTCCTTGTCTCAAGAATTACACCCATCACTTGCTTACTGAGGGATGTCAACAGAGAGATCAGGTAATTAGCCAAGCTGCAAGGTTCAGTTTGAAGCTGTGGGTGCAGAATCTGGACCTCCTGCTGGGGCAGGGGTCTGAGGCAGGTGCCATGGACCCAGAAGTGACACTGCGCAAGAGGGGGTACCCAGTGTTAGAGTGGCCAGTCTGATGCAATCAGTATTGTCCTTGGTTTGTCCTGTTGGATCTTTAGTAGCAATTTGAAGAGGCTAAGATGGAAAGGCATAAACCAACAGATTTTTCCAGGTGAAGGACATGGCATCCACTCTCCATGCTTGTTTGTGCGAGTTCTTGTGCAGAATTTGTCCAATTGGTAGTTCTGGGGGGGAAGCAAACAGGTCCATCTCTGGGCTCCCCCACTTGTTTCTCAACATGTTGAATATCAAGAAGTTATGTACTCACCATAACGTTCGATGTATGTAGTCCATCTTGCCTCACATTCTTACCCATGGGTTCAGAGCCGAATAATGGCTCCGACTCGGCCAAACTTTTCTAGCTCGAAGTCTTTTATTGGTTGGGTTAAGCAGGTACCCCATCATGCTGCACTGCTCTATATCCCCAGATCTAGTTTGCTGTGAATACTCATTCATACCCCATGCACAACATCCGAGTAAGGAAGAATAAACCAAGGGTGAAGGGGACTCTATAAACCCGAACCTCCAGATCCTCCAGGAAGGGGGAAGGTGGGGGGGGTAAGTAAGAATGTGAGGCGAGATGGATTACATACATTGAATGTTATGGTGAGTACATAACTTTTTGATGTTATGTAGTCCAATCTCGTCTACATTCTGACCCGTGGACAGCGTCCCTAACACCTACATCCTGGGAAGCTCATAGGAAGATGTTCTGAGTACTGTGGAACCAAAGGAAGACCTGCCCCTACATACCACGTCCAGCTTGTAATGAGTAACAAATGAGAGAAGCCCAAGTAGCTGCCGCACAAATATCCATAAACAATCTGGCTTGATAGGCTGTAGATATACAGCCAGAGTAGATTGAGCCTTGACCGGAAACGGTAGGTCTACCTCCTGAGGAATAAACTAAAGAGATGCAACTGGATATCCATCTGTAGAGTGGTTTTGAAGACAGGGGACCCAATTCTGTTTTCCGAAAAGGACACAGTTGATCAGATTTTTGTAGATCTTTAGTTCGGTGCAGATAGAAACGTAACTGTGTACATCCAATTGATGAAATTTAAATTCTGCCTTGTTGGAAAAATGGGGAAAAAAATACTGGCAACTCAATAGATTAAGATTAGATATGGATGCCACTTTAGGAAGAAAGAAAGGGTTTGGTCTAAGAGAAACCCTGTCCTTACGAAAGATAAAGTATGGAGGTTTGATAGAGAGCTTGAATCTCAAACTCGCCTGGCTGATGTGATGGCTATTAAAAAGGCAGTTTTCCAGGTCAAGAAATTTAAGTCGCAGGCAGCTGCAGGCTCGAAGGGTGGTGAAGTAAGGGCTTGCAGGACAAAATGTGGATATCAGGGCATGACAGATTCTGAGACCGGAGGAAGGAGTAGCAGAGTGCCCTTCAGGAAAGCCTTATAGAGTCTGTGAGCCATCAGAATAGGCTCATTAGCAACATGAAAGTTAGAAATCGCTGCCAATTGAACTTTAATGGTAGCGGACGCTGAGCCCTGATGGAAAAGCAGACAAAAACTCAGACTGAAGCAATTGGGGCTGTGTAAGGGTCAATTCCTTGGGTATGAGCCCAAATAGAAAACCTCTTCCATTTGCTAGAATAAATCTTCCTAGTAGAGGGCTTATGAGAGGAAGATAAAATATGAACTACCTCAGGTGAAAAGTGATGAAGCTTAACTAACGACAGAAGTGGAGTAGCCAAGGCTGTCAACCAGAGGGTCCACAGAGAGGGGTGGAACTATCCTGACATGTCAGTAAATCTGGTTGTGGGTCCAGAATCCAAGGTGTGCCCACAATGTAGGGGTGGAGAAAGGGGAACCAGACTTGACGAGGCCAGTGTGGGGCAATCAGAATCATTCTGCTTCCCAAGGACTGCGCTTTCTGAATCGCCTTTGATAGCAAGGGGAAACAGAGGGAAAGCATAAAGCAGACCAGAGGGCCAATCGTGAACTAGAGCGTCCCTGGGTGACTCCCCCTGTGGGGGAATCGGCATGAAGTAGCTGCTGCATTTGGCATTGAGGGGGCTGGCAAAGGTCGCAGCAAGGCTGACCCCATCTGAAGATTCATTCTGCAACTAGACTATTCAGGGTCCATTCGTAAGGCATCAGAACAGCTCTGCTTAGCCTGTCCACTATCACGTTGGACTTCCCTGGAATGTGCATTGCCACCAGAAACCATAGGGAAGATACTGCCCACTGCCACACTCGCATGGCCTCTGCATAGGGGGTATGACCTGGTTCCCCCCTGCTTGTTCAGATACCACACCACTGACATGTTGTGTATTGCAATAGTCCCTTGAGGCAGAAAGCTCTGAAGTGCCTGCAACGCAAGTAGCACCGCTCTCATTTTAAAGACGTTGCTATGCAGATGTATATTGTGATCTTGCCACGTGCCTTGGACTGTCCTGCCGAGATAATGCCCCCCCACCTCATCTGGGGAGGTGTCCGTAGTCACTGTGGCAACCAAGGAGGGAGGGAGGAATGAAGGGTTTTCCCCTGTCCAGACTGTTGGTGCAAAGCCACCAACTGAGATCTTGTTTGCATCTGTCCGTGAGCAAAACAGGGTGGGAAAGTGGAAGTTTCTGGAGAGACCATTGAGCAAAGAGGAGCCATTGAAGGAGCCTCATGTGCAATCTTGCTAGAGGGACCAACATAATTGTTGCTGCCATAGTCCCCAGGAGTTGAAGAACCCATCTTGCCTGCGCTTTCCTCAGGCGTAGCAGGGTGTGCACCTGTTGCTGTAAGACAGATTCTTTCCTGTGGAAGAAAGGCTCGCATTTGAATGGTGTCTAACTCTGCACCTATAAAAATGACACGCTGTGAGGGCAACAAGGCAGATTTTTCCCAGTTCAGTGTTATGCCCAACTGTTGACAGTGATGGTAGCGTCCCTGGTTTGGATTAGTAGATAGACAATAATGGTGTCACTGTCAAAATATTCCAAACTATTATAAACGCACCAAAAAGTTTATTATAAAGCTTTCGGGTCTCACACCCTTCCTCAGTACTGAGGAAGGGTGTGAGACCCAAAAGCTTTATAATAAACTTTTTGGTGTGTTTATAATAAGTTTGGATTAGTAGATGCCTGGTGGGGACGGTAAGGAGCCAGTCATCCAGATACGGAAACACTTGGAATCCTAGACGTCTCAAGTGAGCTGTCACCACCGCCATACACTTGGTGAAAACCCTGGGGGCTGTGGTGAGACTAAAGGGCATGGCTCGAAACTGGAAATCACTGGCTCCCAGCCAGAAGCATAGGTGACTCCTGGATGCCCTGTCTATTTCGACATGATAGTAAGCCATCCATGAGGTCGATGGAGCGCATCCATACTTCTCCCAACAATGGGAGAATCGATTGTAGTGTGACCATACGGAACTTGGACTTTTGTACAAAGTTGTTCAGTCGGCTGAGATCTAATATGGGTCTCCAGTCCCCTTGTTCTTTTCGGCACCAAAAAGAATCCCTAATCCGATCTGGTCTGAGGGGACATGCTGGGTGGCTCCCTTTCCTAGCACCTTTGAAACCTCAGAAGCTGAGTTATCCCTTTGACTGGGTGGAACATCCGGGATTTTTCTGACTGGAGGGGGGGGTCTGATGAAAAGGGGATGAGAACCTCCAGAAATTATTCGTAATACCCATCGGTCCTGGGTGATGCTTTGTCAGGTTTCTGGTTATAACGATATTCTGCCACGACTGGCTCCGGAAACGCACAGTCGGGCATCCCATCAGGAACAACGGTAGGGAGAGCCGCGAAAGGAATCGCAGTCTCCCGAACACTCTGGCTCTAGGGCAGCGTCTCCCTGAATAACCTCCCTCTCCTCTGCCTCTGGAGGCAGACTCACCTTGTGCAGCAAAAAAAACCTGCAATTTTTCGAACCATATCCCCCCCCCCCCCGGTGGGCCTTGGGGTAAGGCCTAGAGGGAAGGGAAAAATGGACCCCTACAGCAGACAGGGTCTTTCCCTGTTGCTCGCACCTGGTGAGGGTGTCTTTCACTTTGGTTCCGAACAAAGAACCATCAAAGCGGGCGTCAGTGAAAGAAGACTTGAAGGCCTCCACGAAATAACAAAGGCGCAGCCAGGCTTGCCTTCTAAGGGTGACTCCAGAGCTTGCTGCCATACTGGCTCCCTCGGTTGCATATGAAATGAGCCGCATGGAGGAGTTAACGATGGAATTGAGGGTAGAGACCTGGGCGTTGAGTCTGGGCCACCGCCTCAGGCATGTTATCCGCAAGAGTATCTCAACTCCTTGAGATCTCTCTGGAGCAGAGAAAAATGAGAAAGGTAGTTCAGAGACCATAAGGTAAAGGTTGCTAACGAGAGGGTACACTTCCTGTCTGGTCCATGGTCCTAGACTCAGTGTTAGGAGGATGGACTGAGGAAGAAGTCTCTGCTACTTCCTTCTGAGTGGCCGCTGCCACCACCTTGGCATCCACAGGGACTCCTTTGGACAAAAACTCCTTACCCGGGGGAGCAGAAAGAAATTTATTGGGTCTCCTGGGTACAGGTTCCACAGAATCAGGGTTCTCCCACACCCTCCGACAAATTAAGTCCAGGAGCTCGAAGGGTGGGGACACCCAGGAGGCAGAGGGCTGAGCACCATAAGTCTTCAGGAAGACAGACTTCTCCTCGGAGGGGGCTTTGGATGGCCAGTCACCTCTGTTTCAATATCTCCAGGATGTCAGAGAACCAGAGGATGACTTGGGGGACCCCTCCAATTCCTTGAGGTCAGTATATGAGGTGAGAGACATCCTGGGAGTCTGTGTGCTTCCTCTTGCCAGTTTTCTTTCTAGGGGGCTCCTCAGGCTAAAACTGAGGGGCCCCCAGAAAGTTGGGGCCCACTTGGGGTATCCGTAGGCCTTGGGGCTCCGCTGTCTACAGACAGGTGATCAGAGGCTCTCACCGGAGTGATAGGGGACAAAATGACCGACCCGCATGATGTAGCTAATGATCTGGCCAGCACAGTCTGCATAGCCTCAAAGGCAGCCCCCCCCCCCCCCCCGAGTCAGAGGACCAGCCAGCCTCAGAGACGACGGCAGGAGTCTGGGTTCCTCGAGCAGAGGCACAGAGCGGGAGACTAGGGACTGAAATGTGTCCAGAGGTGTCCCCCTCAGGCCCGACTGAAGTGTCCCAAACCCCGTGGACGGCACAGACTGGGTCGGAGCAGACGTCTGTAACGATAGGCGCCTATGGGGGCCATCGGAACCGACCTAGGAACATCCCATGGAGCGGAACATTCTGTCTCCTAAGACAGATGCGTTCGAAGGAATGATAGAAGGAGGTATCGGGACAGGCTCCGGAGCAGACTGGGACGGAGCCGAAAACAATTTTTGCCAAAACCGGTGACTGCAGGGGCCTCTGCACCAACCTATCGGCCTACATATCTGAAAGAGTCCTGGAGGATTTGGAGGACAGGGAGATCGATCGAGATCTCCTCAGGAGACACTGGTCTAATACTGGGTGATCGGCTCCGAAGAGGTTCCAATATAATTGGAGCAGACGCCGGTTCCATTAACACAGACACTTCCTGCGCCCCAGAGGACAGTGGAGCAGAGTAGATCGAAGCAAGTTTTGTGACTTTCTCCGGTGGCTCCGAGAAAACTGAAGGAGCCGGAGACCTCTCTTTAGAGTTTGAGGATTTTGATTTAGAACTGAAGTAGAATCCATGGCCTCTTCGAACGAGGGTTTCAAGAGTCTCTTTAGAATTAGCTTATTCTTTCTTGGAGTACTCTGGGACTAAAAGCATGGCAGAAGTTGCAGGACTACTACAGATGGATTGCTCCCAGACAACAGACGCACACAATGTCCATCGGTGATGGACATCTTGTAACCACACAGAGCACTTTTTAAAACCCAAAGGTTTGTGCTCCTTGGAATCTTTGGACATTAAACAAGTAACCACAAATAATCACGAATTAAGAACAAGTCCCTGTCCAACAGGAAAAACGACACAAGCACACCACACCACTAAGCACGGGAACAAACTTTCCACAACCCAGCACACACAAGGATGACCAGGGTAAAAAACCTAACAAACTTTTTTTGACCACGTACACAGAAGGGAAAGACACCAAAACCTCTAACTCAAATGGTTTTAGGAGAGGAACAGGACAAGAGGGAAGGACTAGGTCCTCTAACTGAAACGGGCCTAGCCCAACAGACCAGCTAGTGGGATACCACAAAAGTACAGTTTTGTACCTACCATAAATGTAGATGTTCGAGGATTCCATTGCTGCAGTCCTGACTATTGGGTATAGTCCGCGTCCCAGTCGGCCCGAATACCAGAGTATAAGGCTGACGTCGGTCATGGCGCCTTAGACTGACGTCAGTACGTCAGGGTACTAATGCGCATGACCGACGTCATTTCCTCAGTCTTTTCTTGCCCCAGATGTCAGAAGACCCAAAAAGACAAGTCCCAAAAACCTGCACCAAAAACATGTACAATATATACAACAATATATACAAAAATATAAGCATGTAAACTCACCTACACAACCACCCCTAAACACAGAGGGAAGGAGGGAGGGTATTGGACTGCAGCAATGGAATCCTCGAACATCTACATTTATGGTAGGTACAAAACTGTACTATGTTCTTCGTCTTCCATTGCTGCAGTCCTGACTATTGGGTAGAATCCCAAAGCAGAGGAAAGGGAGGCTGGCAAATTATAAGGAAGTAGGAGCTGATAACATGCCTTGCAAAACAGCAGTGGCAAAACCAGCCCTAGACTTAGAGTAGATAGGAAGATGATAATGCTTAGAGAAAGTATGCACTGAACTCCAAGTAGCTGCTTCCAAAATATCCTTAGTTGCCACCCCCCTTAGAAATGCTGTAGAAGTGGCAGTAGCCCTAGTGGAATGAGGCCTAATCCCAGCTGGAATCTCCTTGCCATGATGGGAATAACAAAATGCAATGCAAAGCCAATCCACCGGGAAATAGTTTGTTTTGACACAGGCTTGCCCTGTGAACTCAAGGCAAAAGAAACAAACAACTGCTGAGACTGCCTAAAATCCTTAGTCCTGCTTAAATAATATCTCAATTGCCTGTGTACATCTAAAGAGTGCAAAATCTTTTCCCCTTTATTTTGGGGATCTGCATAAAAAGTAGGCAAATGAATAGTTTGGTTTAAAGCCACACTAGAAACCACCTTAGGCATAAAGGAAGGATTAGTACGTAATGATACCCTATCCTTATGGAAAATCAAAAAGGGCTCTACTGCCATAAGGGCCTGCAACTCAGACACCCTTCTTGCAGAAGTAATGGCCAACAGAAAAGCAGTCTTCCATGACAAGTATTTCAACTCAGCAGTAGCCGAGGCTCAAAAGGTTGTAGAGTAAGTTTTTCCAACACAAAATTGAGATCCCAAGCAGGAGTAGGAGCTCTATTGGGGTCTTATATTCTTTGCCCCTCTAAGAAACTGCTTGAACAAAGGATGCGAAAACAAAGGTGGGTCACAATCATAATGAGCTGAAATTGCTGCAGCATGAATCTTAATGGAAGAGAAGGACAAACCTTTGTCCAATAACTCAGTAAGATATTGAAGAGCCACACTCAAATTAGGCTCAGAAATCTCCAAATTCTTTGCTGTACTCCAAAATAAAAATCTCTTCCATTTGTCTGCGTACACCTTCCTTGTACTAGGTCTTCTAGCTTCCATAATCACATTTAAAACTTGCTGAGGAAGTTGAGACCTGCTGTGCTTCAAGAGAGAATATGCCAGGCTGTTAGATGAAGAGAGTGAAGCTTGACATTGAGCAGATGACCATCCTTCTGAGATAACAGATGAGGAATCAGAGGTAAAGGCCATGGAGGCTTCCTTACCAGACTCGTAGTAGTGGATACCAGTGTTGCGAGGCCAATCTGGAGCAATCAAAATCATCCTTGGCCTGTCTTGTCTGACCTTTAATAATACCTTTGGAAGAAGAGGCAGAGGTGGAAAGGCATAGACATGAAGGTTTTTCCAACTGAAAGACAGAGCATCCACTTTCCAAGCTGTGTGATGAAACCCCTTTGTGCAATACTTTGGCAGCTGGTGGTTTAGTGGAGAAGCGAACAGATCTATGTCTGGAGTTCCCCATGACACTGTCAATTTCTGAAATACATGAAGATCCAGTTTCCACTCGTGGGGATCCATGATTTGTCTGCTTAACACATCTGCTAGGGAGTTCTGTGCTCCTGGCAGAAACCTTGCCTGAAGAGTTAGTTGCAGGCTTAACGCAGTCTCCCATAAAATCATTGCTTGCCTGCATAGAGGATAAGAATGTGTTCCCCCTTGCTTGTTGATGTACCACATGACAGTTGTGTTGTCTGTTAGAATCAACACCTGTCCTGGAAGAAGTAACTCCTTGAAAGCCATCAATGCAAACTGGACTGCTAACATCTCCTTCATGTTGATATGTAGATGCTGTAGTCTGGCAGGCCACTTGTCTTGTATCCACTTTCCATTCAGATGAGCTCCCCAAGCAGTGTCCGAGGCATCTGTCGTTAAAATCTGACTCGCCTCTGGCCGGGTCACAGAGAGTCCCTTGTTTAGGTGACATTCCTGAGCCCACCACAAGAATTCCTTTTGAAGGCAAGGTATTATTTGAATGACAGTGTCCAAATCCTGGCAGTGCTGTGTCCATACATTTTGAGATACCATTGCAGCTTCCTCATATGCAGTTTGGCATTGGGAAGCACCAGAATACAAGATGCCATGAACCCTAATGCTTGAAGGACTGTCCTTGCAGTCAGCACGGACTGATGAGATAGTTGATGGAAGTAAAGTGACAGACTCTGTTGTTTGTCCGGGGTTAAAAGGCCATCTGGGCTGCTGTATTCAGTCTCACACCCAGAAAGCACATGTCTTGAGAGGGTACTAGACTGGACTTTATTTCGTTCACAGAATACCCCAGGCATCTTAGCACTGCTATGACATATTCCAGATGCTGTAGAAGGTCTTCCTTTTCTTGAGCCAGAATCAGGCAGTCGTCCAAGTAAGGATAGATTTGAATGCCTTGAAGCCTGAAGTAAGCTATCACTGGAGCCAGAACCTTTGTGAATACTCTGGGCAGTAGATAAGCCAAAGGGCAATGCAGAGAACTGATAATGAAAATCTCCAGTTCGAAACCGCAGATACTTTCTGCAACCTAGCCTTATAGGCACATGAAGGTAAGCTTCCTTGAGATCTAAAGTTACCATCCAGTGATCTTTGCCCAGCAGAGGTAACAGTTGTTGTAACGTCAACATCTTGAACTTGGGAATGTCCAGATAAGTGTTGAGGATAGATAAATCCAAAATTGGTCTCCACGTGTTCCCCTTCTTTGGTACTAGGAACAGGCGAGAATAAAATCCGAAGCCCCTTTCTGATACAGGGACTGGCTGAATAGCCCCTATCTGGAGTAACTGAGAAACTTGCTTGTGAGCCTCTTTTCTTTGTGGAGGAGGAACATCTGGCATGCCTTTGAAAGGGGCATTGTGTGGAAATAAAATCTGTAACCGTGATGAATGATATCCAGCACCCATCTGTCTTGAGTGATTAAATCCCAATTTTCTTTGTAAAGAGACAGTCTTCCTCCCAAAGGAGCTGCCAGACGAGAATCCACTGGCAGCTGAAAAGGCAGGTCATTGGGTCTGCTTACGAAAGGACTGACCCCTGCCCTCACCAGAAGTCTGAGCAGGTGAACTCTCTGATCTAGGCCTAAAGAACCTTGAGCCCTGCCCCTACCACGTCTAGACCTACCCCTAGACTGGGAACCATAAGCAGGATATGTCCACCCCTTAGCAGGCCAATTTCTACTAAACTTGGAGGCTGCACCTGCAAAAATCTTTAACAGTCTGCATAGACTTAGCTTTGTCCTCCATTTTCTTTAAAACTGCTTCCACAGGCGGTCCAAACAACACATCAGACTGTAAAGGAGCATCCAAAATCCTGGTCTTAACATGCTCGGCTAAATTCTGATCCTTCAACCAGGCATGTCTGCGAAGAACAGAACTAGTAGCAGCCACCCTCGAGGAGGCCTGAACAGCATCAAAACCACACTGCAAAGAATGCTTACCCACTTGTTCAGACACATGAACCAAATCCAGCAATTCTTTACACTCAATACCTTCCGCCAAAGCATCCACCTTAGATTTCAATTGTGAAAGGAGATAAATCTGATATTTTAGCATATGAAACTGACAATTCAACGCCCTCATGGCTAGAGTGGAAGAAGTATATACTTTCTTACCCCACCTATCCAAAGCCCTAGCCTCTTTATCAGAGGGTACAGGATTTTTAACCACAGAAGCTTTAACACCTTTAGGCCCCTGAGAAACAGTTTCTGGGTCCGCCCTAGGACTCTTAAACAAATACTTATGAGCTTCGGGCACCCTATAATACCTATCAGGCTTAACAGGAGCAGGAGGCAAGGAGTCAGGGTTCAGGAAGCCTCTGCAAAACATCCTCCACCACATTCAACACAGGAGGAATAGCTAAGGGCCTATGCTGGGGTAAAACAAGAATTCCCTAAGCCTTTTCCTGGAATCAGAGTAATCCTGGCCTTCCCATTTAAAGTGCTCCCTCATGGAGTGAAGAGTCTCTGAAAATGAAAAATCCCCAGGAGGAGAAGCTGTAGGAGTGGAATCATCCACATCAGAATCAGAATAAGTAGGAAACTCTTGTAAGTCTTCCACAGAAGACTCTGAAGCCTGTGAACACTGTTCAAAACTATCAAACTCCTGTTCCACCCTAGGCCTCTTATCAGGCGGGGCATAGAACCTCTAATCAGAGTAATCAAATCTTCTGCCATTTTAAGCATATGTTTCTTAGGCACAGAGCCAAATGCTAGGAGAAGCCCCCACAGAAGCTGAACTTGGCCTACCTCTAAAAGAAGCTTTGGCAACAGAAGGAGAGGCCCTAACTACCTTGGGAAGAGAGGGAAGAACAGTTACCTGAGAAGCCCCTCAGCCTGGCCTACCTCCTGAGAGGGCACATCCTGTAACAGTAAAGTATCTGCCTGAGACTCCATAGAGACTCCTGGCAAAACCTCTGGCTCCCCTGAGCCTTCTAAAGAACCGGCGTCCGGGACTGCGGTTCCTCACCCCTAGGCTTCACTGTTTTGTCCTTGCGCTTCTTGGATGAAGCGGGCCGGAGCATCCGGCGGCATATTATAATTGCAACGCTTCCCAAACACTAACCTAGCACAATCTAGCCTCCTCTTAATAGTGCGCTTGTTAAATCTAGCACAAGAGCGGCAACCAACAACGTCGTGCTCAGGCCCTAAACAAGGTATACACAATGTATGATAAACCCTATGGTATCTGCTTCCCACAAGAAATACAGTTATTCACTTTTTCTGACATCCGGTTAAATACTGAGGCAAGAAAAACCAAAATGTTCCCAACGGGTTACTTAGCCAACTCTGTTTCGGTCTGAAACTCCGGTTTCGGAAAATCTCAGAACGCCAACCTGCACTCGCAAAATTGCTTCTGCATCGGACCATGCGGCAAAAAAGACTGAGGAAATGACGTCGGTCATGCGCATTAGTACCCTGACGTACTGACGTCAGTCTAAGGCGCCATGACCGACGTCAGCCTTATACTCTGGTATTCGGGCCGACTGGGACGCGGACTATACCCAATAGTCAGGACTGCAGCAATGGAAGACGAAGAACATCCACAATCACACTACAGAAAAACCAACCAGTTAGAAATAGCTATTAAAATAGCTTTGTTTGCAACAAAATTTCTCAGAAAAGGGTACTTAGCCACAGCCAAGAGCGAGACAACATCCGAACTACACGAGCGGCAAACAAGATCTTAGGATACAGAGCCGTGCAGCATGGGACACCTGCTTAGCCCAGCCAATAGAAGACTTCGAGCTAGAAAAGTTTGGCAGAGTCTGAGCCGATATTTGGCTCAGAACCCACGGGTAAGAATGTAGGCGAGATTGGACTACATAACATCTTTGGTTCCAGTTTCCACTCGTGTGGATCCATGAGATTTCTGCTTGGGTAGTCTGCTAGTGTACTTAGCTTTCCTGGCAGGAATTGAGCCTGTAGAGGTGCACTTGGTAGCTCAAGGCAGTGTTCTACAGAGCCATGGCTAGTCTGCATAGAGGGTATGAGTGGGTTCCCCCCTGCTTGTTTATGTACCACTTAACAGTGGTGTTGTCCCGCCTTAACCAATTGTCCTGAAAGAACGTGATCCTCAAAGGCTGTCAGACCATTCTGTACAGCTAACATTTCTTTTTGATTGATATGCAAATGCATTTGACTTGGGTTCCATTTGCCCTGAATGCACTGCCCTGCCAAGTGAGCCCCCCATGCACAGTCTGATGAGTCTGTTAGGATTTGGGTAGCAGGGGGTAAAGTGCATGGCAGTCCCTTGCTTTGGTGGCAGGCCTCTACCCACCACAGGAATTCTATCTTTAGACAAGGTAGGATAGGAATCCTTGATTCTAGACTGAGAATGTTGATACCCATAGGCTATTTAGATACCATTGTAGTTTCCTCATATGCAGTCTTGCATATGGAATTAGTAGAATGCAGGAGGCCATGAACCCTAGAGGTTGCAGTATTTTCCTTGCAAATAGCTGGGTCTTTGTGGCCAGTAGTCTGAAGTAAGCTGTCAAATGAACTTGTTTCTCTGGCGTGAGGTAGGCCATCTGGGAAGATGTATTCAAGTATGCTCCCTGGAATACTATTTGTTGGCAGGGTACAAGATGCGATTTCTTTTCATTTATGGTGTACCCCAGAGAAGTTAGCAATTTCTTTACAAATGTCAGATTTAATAGCATGGCTTTCTGCCTGAATTAGACAATCGTCCATGTATGGGTATATATGAATATTTCTTTGCCTGCAAAATGCAATGACTGGAGCTAGGCACCTTGTGAATACCCTGGGTACAGTAGATAAGCCAAAGGTCAGTGCAGAGAACTGATAGCGCATGTAGCCTGCTTTGAAGTGCAGGTATTTCCTGCAAGATTCCCTTATTGGGATTTGCAGGTATGTTTCCTTTAAATTCAGTGCTGCCAACTAGGCATTTTTGCCTAGCATGGGAAGCAGCTGATTAAGAGTTAGCATCTTGAATTCTGGAATTACCAAAACTGTTTAGGATAGACTGGGTCCAGGAAAGGACACCAGGAATGGTCTTTTCTGGGTACCAGGAAAAGTCTTCAGTAAAAACAGTGTCCCCATTCTTCTTGGACAAGTTGAATAGCCCTGACGTTTAAATGAGAACTTGTGTTTGAGCTTCTGCCCACTGATTTGGGGGTAGGTCTGGCCAACCATTATGGGTTGGTAAGGAGTGGAAGTGGAACCTGTATCCTTAGGAAACTATTTAAAACCCATTTGTCCTGGGTAATGAGTTCCCAATTTTTTGCATGCAGGCCGATCTTTCCCCCTAAAGGAAAGATCAGTTGAGCAGGGCTTGGAAGGTTTAAAGCCAAGTCATTAAGAAAGTTTACCACGGCAGTCTTCTCCCTGCTTTGGGGACGGGAGCCCCCCACTGCTTAGGCCTTACAGTATCTTGGGACAGACGCCTGGGTGCTCTGCTGGCTCTGGGTTTGGACTGAAGGCCTGGAAGAGGCAGTAAAGGACCAATTCTTAGAGGGCCAATGCCTACTAAATCTAGGAGGCTGTACTTGCAAGAAATCTAACAGTTTGCATAGATTTAGCCTTTTCCTCAATCATTTTAAGTACTTCTGCTTTGTTGCCAAACAGGCAGTCTTGATTTAAAGGAGCATCCAGTAATTTAGCTTTAACATGATCTGTCAAAGATTACTCCTGAAGCCAAGCATGCCTTCCTAGTACAGACCCAGTGACAGCAGCCCTGCAAGATGCCTCTTAAGAATGAAAACCACATTTTCAGCACAGTCAGGAATCATTTTCTGTTTAAGCAATCCAATAATACGCTGATACTTTAAAATATGAAACCATGCTTTGTGACCACAGGACTTGTGACACAGAACACAAGTAGGGGTGTATCCATATACATCACAGATGCACACACCTCTGGGTTGGTCCCACGGCACTAAGCATGACAGGCCATACATATACACCTACCATTGTGCAAAAAGTACAGTTTTGTACCTACCATAAATGTAGATGTTCGAGGATCCACATTGCTGCAGTCCTTACTATTGGGTAGTCCGCTGTCCAGTCGGCCCGAATACCAGAGTATATGGCTGACGTCGGTCAGGGCGCATTAGACTGACGTCAGTACGTCAGGGTACTAATGCGCATGACCGACATCATATCCTCAGTCTTTTCTTGCCCCAGATGTCAGAAGACCCTAAAAAGACAAGGCCCAAAATACCTGCACCAAAAATATGTACAATATATACAGAAATATATACAAAAATATCAACATATAACCTCACCTACACAACCACCCCTAAACACAGAGGGAAGGAGGGAGGATTGGACTGCAGCAATGTGGATCCTCGAACATCTACATTTATGGTAGGTACAAAACTGTACTATGTTCTTCGTTCCACATTGCTGCAGTCCTTACTATTGGGTAGAATCCCAAAGCAGAGGTAAGGGAGGCTGGCAAATCATAAAGAAGCAGGAGCTGACAACATGCCTTGCAAAATAGCTGTGGCAAAACCAGCCCTAGACTTAGAGTAGAGAGGAAGGTGATAATGCTTAGAGAAAGTATGCACTGAACTCCATGTAGCTGCCTCCAAAATATCCTTAGTTGCCACCCCTTAGAAATGCTGTTGAAGTGGCAGTAGCCCTAGTGGAATGAGGCCTAATCCCAGCTGGAATCTCCTTGCCATGATGGGAATAACAAAATGAAATGCAAAACCCAATCCACTTAGAAATAGTTTGCTTAGACACAGGCTTGCCCTGAGAACTCAAAGCAAAAGAAACAAACAACTGCTGAGACTGCCTGAAGTCCTTAGTCCTGCTTAAATAATAACGCAACTGCCTATGTACATCTAAAGTGTGCAAAATCTTTTCCCCTTTATTTTGGGGATCTGCATAGAAAGTGGGCAAATGAATAGTTTGGTTTAAAGCCACACTAGAAACCACCTTAGGCATAAAGGAAGGATTAGTACGTAATGATACCCTATCCTTATGGAAAATCAGAAAGGGCTCTACTGCCATAAGGGCCTGCAACTCAGAAACCCTTCTTGCAGAAGTAATAGCCAACAAAAAGCAGTCTTCCATGACAAATATTTCAAATCAGCAGTACCCGTGAGGCTCAAAAGGTTGTAGAGTAAGTTTTCCAACACAAAATTGAGATCCCAAGCAGGAGTAGGAGCTCTACGTGGGGTCTTATATTCTTTGCCCCTCTGAGAAACTGCTTGAACAAAGGATGCGAAAACAATGGTGGGTCACAATCATAGTGAGCTGAAATTGCTGCAGCGTGAATCTTAATGGAAGAGAAGGACAAACCTTTGTCCAATAACTCAGTAAGATATTGAAGAGCCACACTCAAATTAGGCTCAGAAATATCCAAATTCCTTGCTGCACTCCAAAATAAAAATCTCTTCCATTTTTCTGCATACACTTTCCTTGTACTAGGTCTTCTAGCTTCCATAATCACATTTAAAACTTGTTGAGGAAGTTGAGACCGGCTGTCTCTCAAAACAGAATATGCCATGCTGTTAGATGAAGAGAGCGAAGCTTGACATTGAGCAGGTGGCCTTCTCTCAGACAACAGGTGCGGAATCAAGGGTAAAGGCCATGGAGGCTTCTTTACTAGACTCCTCAGTAATGGGTACCAGTGCTGCGAGGCCAATCTGGAGCTATTAAAATCATCCTTGGCTTGTCTTGTCTGACCTTTAGAAGCACCTTTGGAAGAAGAGGAAGAGGTGGAAACGCATACACATGAAGATCTTCCCAACTGAAAGAGAGAGCATCCACTTTCCAAGCTGTGTGATGTAACCTCTTTGTGCAAAACTTTGGCAGCTGGTGGTTTAGTGGAGAAGCGAACAGATCTATGTCTGGAGTTCCCCAGGACACTGTCAACCTTTGAAATACATGAAGATCCAGTTTCCACTCGTGGGGATCCATGATTTGTCTGCTTAACACATCTGCTAAGGAGTTCTGTGCTCCGGCAGAAACCTTGCCTGAAGAGTTAGTTGCAAGCTGAGCGCAGTCTCCCATAAAATCATTGCTTGCCTGCACAATGGGTAAGAATGTGTTCCCCTTGTTTGTTGATGTACCACATGACAGTTGTGTTGTCTGTTAGAATCAACACCTGCCCTGGAAGAAGTAACTCCTTGAAAGCCATTAATGCAAACTGGACTGCTAACATCTCCTTCATGTTGATATGTAGATGCTGTAGTCTGGCAGGCCACTTGTCTTGTATCCACTTTCCATTTAGATGAGCTCCCCAAGCAATGTCCGAGGCATCTGTCGTTAAAATCTGACTCGCCTCTGGCCGGGTCACAGAGAGTCCCTTGTTTAGGTGACATTCCTGAGCCCACCACAAAAATTCTTTTTGAAGGCAAGGTATTATTTGAATGACAGTGTCCAAATCCTGGCAGTGCTGTGTCCATACATTTTGAGATACCATTGTAGCTTCCTCATATGCAGTTTGGCATTGGGAAGCACCAGAATACAAGATGCCATGAACCCTAATGCTTGAAGGACTGTCCTTGCAGTCAGCACGGACTGATGAGATAGTTGATGGAAGTAATGTGATAGACTCTTTTGTTTGTCCGGGGTTAAAAAGGCCATCTGGGCTGCTGTATTCAGTCTCACACCCAGAAAGCACGTCTTGAGAGGGTACTAGACTGGACTTTATTTCGTTCACAGAATACCCTAGGCATCTTAGCACTGCTATAACATATTCCAGATGCTGTAGAAGGTCTTCCTTTTCTTGAACCAGAATCAGGCAGTCGTCCAAGTAAGGATAGATTTGAATTCCTTGTAGCCTGAAGTAAGCTATCACTGGAGCCAGAACCTTTGTGAATACTCTGGGCAGTAGATAAGCCAAAGGGCAATGCAGAGAACTGATAATGAGAATTTCCAGCTCGAAACCGCAGATACTTCCTGCAACTTAGCCTTATAGGCACATGAAGATAAGCCTCCTTGAGATCTAAAGTTACCATCCAGTGATCTTTGCCCAGCAGAGGTAAAAGCTGTTGTAACGTCAACATCTTGAACTTTGGAATGTCCAGATAAGTGTTGAGGAGAGATAAATCCAAAATTGGTCTCCACGTGTTCCCCTTCTTTGGTACTAGGAACAGGCGAGAATAAAATCCTAGGCCCCTTTCTGATACAGGGACTGGCTGAATGGCCCCCATCTGGAGTAACTGAGAAATTTGCTTGTGAGCCTCTTTTCTTTGTGGAGGAGGAACGTCTGGCATGCCTTTGAAAGGGGGCAATGTATGGAAATAAAACCTGTAACCGTGGTGAATGATATCCAACACCCATCTGTCTTGAGTAATTAAATCCCAATTTTCTTTGAAAAGAGACAGTCTTCCTCCCAAAGGAGCTGCCAGATGAGAATCTTCTGGCAGCTGAAAAGGCAGGTCATTGGGTCTGTTTACGAAAGGACTGACCCCTGCCCTCACCAGAAGTCTGAGCAGGTGAACTCCCTGTTCTAGGCCTAAAAGAACCTTGAGCTCTGCCCCTACCACGTCTAGACCTACCCCTAGACTGGGAGTCATAAGCAGGATATGTCCACCCCTTAGCAGGCCAATTTCTACTAAACTTGGTGGCTGCACCTGCAAAAATCTTTAACAGTTTGCATAGACTTAGCTTTGTCCTCCATTTTCTTTAAAACTGCTTCCACAGGCGAACCAAACAACACATCAGACTGTAAAGGAGCATCCAAAATCCTTGTCTTAACATGCTCAGCTAAATTCTGATCCCTCAACCAGGCATGCCTGCGAAGAACAGAACTAGTAGCAGCCACCCTCGAAGAGGCCTGTACAGCATCAAAACCACATTGCAAAGAATGCTTACCTACTTGTTCAGACACATGAACTAAATCCAGCAACTCTTTACACTCAATACCTTCCGCTAAAGCATCCACCTTAGATTTCAATTGTGAAAGGAGATAATTTTGATATTTTAGCATGTGAAACTGACAATTCAACGCTCTCATGGCTAGAGTGGAAGAAGTATACACTTTCTTTCCCCACCTATCCAAAGCCCTTGCCTCTTTATCAGTGGGAACAGGATTTTTAACCACAGAGGCCTTAACACCTTTAGGCCCCTGAGAAACAGTTTCTGGATCCGCCCTAGGACTCTTAAACAAATACTTATGAGCTTGGGCACCCTATAGTACCTATCAGGTTTAACAGGAGCAGGAGGCAAAGAGTCAGGGTTCAGGGAAGCCTCTGCAAAAACATCTTCCACCACATTCAACACAGGAGGTATAGCTAAGGGCCTATGTTGGGGTAAAAATAAGAATTCCCTAAGCCTTTTCCTGGAATCAGAGTAATCTTGGCCTTCCCATTTAAAGTGTTCTCTCATGGAATGCAGAGTCTCTGAAAATGAGAAATCCTCAGGAGGAGAAGCTGTAGGAGTGGAATCATCCACATCAGAATCAGAATAAGGTGGAAAGTCCTGCAAATCTTCCGCAGAAGACTCTGAAGCCTCTGAATACTGTTCCAAACACTCAAACTCAGGTTCCACCCTAGGCCTCTTATCAGGAGGGGGCATAGAACCTCTAATCATAGTAATCAAATCTTCTGCCATTTTAAGCATATGTTTCTTAGGCACAGAACCTGAAGTGCTAGGAGAAGCCCCCACTGAAGCTAAACTTGGCCTACCTCTCAAAGAAGTTTTGGCAACAGAAGGAGAGGCTCTAACTACCTTGGGAAGAGAGGGAAGAACAGTTACCTGAGAAGCCCCCTCAGCCTGGCCTACCTCCTGAGAAGGCACATCCTGTAACAGTAAAGTCTCTGCCTGAGACTCCAAAGAAACTCCTGGCAATACCTCTGGCTCCACTGAGCCTTCTAAAGAACCGGCGTCCGGGACTGCGGTTCATCAACCCTAGGCTTCGCTGTTTTGTCCTTGCGCTTCTTGAAGCGGGCGCCGGAGCATCCGGCGGCATTTTATAATTGCAACGCTTCCCAAACACTAACCTGGCACAGTCTAACCTCCTCTTAATAGTGCGTTTGTTAAACCTAGCACAAGAGCGGCATCCAACAACGTCGTGCTCAGGCCCTAAACAAGGTATACACAAGGTATGGTAATCCCTATGAGGTATCTGTTTCCCACAAGAAATACAGTTATTCACTTTTTCTGACATCCGGTTAAATACTGAGGCAAGAAAAACCAAAATGTTCCCCAACGGGTACTTAGCCAACTCTGATTCGGTCTGAAACTCCGGTTTGAAATATTTCAGAACGCCAACCTGCACTCGCAAAACTGCTTCTGCATCGGACCATGCGGCAAAAAAGACTGAGGATATGACGTCGGTCATGCGCATTAGTACCCTGACGTACTGACGTCAGTCTAATGCGCCCTGACCGACGTCAGCCATATACTCTGGTATTCGGGCCGACTGGACAGCGGACTACCCAATAGTAAGGACTGCAGCAATGTGGAACGAAGAACATCTACATTTTGGTTTGGTGTGTAGTTCAGACCACCCACCCATACCCAGTAACCACACTTGGCTTTCCTGATAAGTGTCAGATATGAAGGTCTTCACACACACCATTATAGTGGTTGACTTCAGGTACACAAATATTGACTGGGGATACAAGCCCTCATCAACCTACAGCCACTACAATTTGTGAATCCATGTGCTATGGCACAACCAGTCACCACACCCACTAGGGGGAATACATATTAGACCTGACCACCAACATGGGGACTATGTTCCACACCAGAGGTAGAACTGTCATTGTTAAGATCAGACCATGATCAACTTTCCCTGGACATCCATATCCCGTCCCCACTCCCAGCCAAGGAAATCACTGTAAAGTATTTCTCAAAAGCAAACTTTGCACTTGTGAAGACTGGGGTGGAATACTTCAGAGGCCCCGCGCTGGAGGGTAATACAGATCAATCTGCAGAATTCTTTACAAATGCATTGTATGAGCACAGCTGCAGGTATGCATTGATCATGCTATCCCACATAAAACCATGACTCCTCCAAAACAGGAGACCTGTCTGGTTGACCCCAGCCATATACAAGCTGTACAACAGGAGGAAGCTACTACATAACAGAAACATAAAATCCCACAGACCCAGATAGATCATAACCTCTCCTTTGCCAATCACATTTCCGGAGTCATTGCTAAGAGCTTTGGATAGCCCTCCTCACATGGGTGTTTGCATGTAGATCATGTGAGGTCATTGTGGCCCTCTACTACTCACTCATCAGGACTATGTTTGACTACAATGCCCCTTTTGGGGTGTACCTTACCCAACACCTGTGGCAACAACAGTACCTCCCCAGGAGAATCATGGGCTACACACATGTCCTATGCAGCTCAGCTAAAGGATCTCTAGCTCTACTCAGTTGCTTAACGCCTACTCAGAGGTAATCTATGCCTGACGTACACAGCCATTTCAAACCCAGACGTAATGGACATGCTCCACCTCATAACATCCAAGACCGTTACAGCTACACACTCCAGGGACATAAACCTCAGCACAAACATAAATAGGACATGCTGCAAGGACAGATTCATTACTCACAGGCTCCCCTCACTCTGGAATTGAATCCCAATTAAAGTTATAGCCCCTCACCAACCCTCTTCCAGCAAAATACAGCCACATGGATGGGAAATTGCAAATTCACCCCTAGGATCTCCACTGTGTCCCTGCTTGACAGAGGCACAGCAAAGTAGCCTTAAAGGGTGCCTTCTGTGACCTACTTTACAGAGCCACAGTAGGCTACTCTACTGGGGAGGCAGACGCCAAATACACTCTGCCTAGGCTTATGAATTCCCCAGGGCAGACAGCCTAGTATTCACCTCTGCACCTATGTTTAGGTTTGGGATGCACAATATTTGTTGCTGCTACTGTTTGCAGGTCTTCATTGCCGTAGCTCTCAGAGTTTCTGTGAGCAATGTGTGTATCTGCGTAACATGTTTGATCATGACAGGGGTCCGGTATATTAATATGTGTCTGTTGTCATTTAACTGTGTGCACAGGGTGGATTGCTGGATCGTGGGAGGTTCCTGGCTTAACACATACAAATGCCAGATGTGTGACTGACTGCTATACTCAGACATTGCCCAAGTGTGTGAGCATGCCCAGTTCAGGCTTTCCATGGTTTGCCTGACATGTGTCTCATTTATCCAACTGTGTGAACATGCCCAGTGGGACCTTTCCATATGTTGTGATCTGAAGTCCACTACATTTGTGGTTGTGTGTGAACATGACCAATATTGACATTAATACTGTGTGTGTTGGAAGTCATGTTGTGTTCTTACTGCCAGACTCCTTTGTATCATAACTCAACAGGGATTATGCTGTGCTTTTAGGGTTTCCATGGGATAGTTTGCAAAGACTTGGCAACATTCTCTCATACTGGCTGAACACTGCAATACTGTCATGGTGTAGTGGTTCAGTACTTTCACTATGGTGCACAGTATCATGGGTTTGAGTCCCATCACTGCTGTAAATGCTCATACTGAGCAGATCAGACTAGTTACGGGCCAGTTGGGCAACTATGAGCATGTTGCATTTTGTTCAGCTATGGCCTACTTAAACCAGGCTTGTCCGACATTGCTGTGTATTCACCAACTTGGGTGGACATTGGCAAACATTACTCCACAGTGACCACAGCTGTACTACTTGGTGTGTCTGATTTTATATAATAGGTTCATACTAGGCTATCTGCCCTAGGGCATTTATAATCCTAGCCAGAGTGTGTTTGGTTATCAACACACATTGTAAGTAGTTTGCCATTACATATTTCATGGTTAGTATACTGTGCCTCTGGCTAACAGTGACATAGAAGTGATACCCAGGGTAAACCTACAATCTCCCATCCACTCAACAGGATTCCTCTTGAAGAGGGTCAATGAGGGACTCTGGCTAACCTGGAGTGGGAGTTTACTAAAGAGAGGGGGGAGCCTCTGGGTTATGGATCTGTCACTCCAGCACGCCCTATTTATTTCAGTCTGGAGGTTCAGGTCTGAGCCCAAAGCTTGATGGGATTCTGATTTTCCAAGGTGCAGCATGTCCACTGATTCCAGGTTGGACATGGATTTATACATCTGGCACAGATCGCCTCTGGGCAGGCAGTATGTCACTGAGTGGAGCTGCAGTTTCTTTAACCGGGCAGTGACTGGCATGTGTTTGAGACTTTGATCCTCCTGGTGAGGTACTTTTGTGGTCTTTCCAACTGCTGCAGGTGTTTGAAAGGTACATCTCACAACGGGCATTGTACTCAATTATGGGCCTGATGAGGGCCGAGTTAAGAGGCACAATGACCTCCACTGATGTAGATGCGATTACCTTCATGATTCGGTGGGCTGAAATGTTTCTCTGAACACTTTGGCCACATGGTTGTCAAATGTGAGATTGCTATCGACTTGGGTCCCCAGGTCCCTCATCACTTCTTCCATACTTAATGGGTTACCACATATGTAGTAATTTGTGGGCACTTAGTTTTTAACAAAGGGGAGGACTATACACTTTTGTTTAAGCTTGAGGACATGGCTCTGGCACCAGTTGTCTGTTTCTATGAGGCCCTTTTGTAGGATGCTTGTGTCAGCTGGAGGGTCGATTATGGCACCCAGTTTGCAGTCATCTACAAACTTGTTCACCAACAGTCCTTCTGTGTTGGCCTGTACCTCTCAGAAATATATACCAAACAAGGGAGGTCCCAGGACTGAGACTTGTGGGATGCCACTTGTAGCTGGTTTGTGGTCTGACATGGCTCCAGCATTTCAGACCATGTGGGTTCTGTCCTTGAAACAGTTTGCAACCCATCTAGTGACATAGGGGTTTCTATTGAAGCTGCTATTATCTATGATGACCAAGTGGGGTACTGTATGGAAGGCTTTTGCAAGGGCCAGGTAGGCTGTGTGGACCACCATCCCCTCGTCAATGGCCTTGGTGACTGTTTCAAATTACTCAACCAGGTTTAAGAGGCAGGATCTGCCCTTAAAGGCAAAATTGGTAGGATCCAGTGTCTGTGTGTCTCCAATATGTCTATTTCTGAGGTCCATGATGATCCTTTCCATAGCTTTGCAGACCAACACAGTCAGGCTTCTGGGGCGATTGTTTGCAGTATCCGTTGAGGCACCACCTTTGCAGAGAGGGTCCACTGTTGCTGTACACTGCTCTTTGGGTACATATTGTGCGTTAAGGCTGACATTGAACAGTGGTTTTATGTGTTCAATTCTTCTTGGGGTTCATGTTGGACAGCCCAGGACACCATCTGGTCTCATTGATGCTGTGTGTTTTGCTTTGGAGAGGCTGGCTGTTACCTGAGCATCTGCGATGTCAGGGGGCCAAGCACTCTGCTGGGATAGATATTTGCCCTTTTGGTGGGGAGGGGGGATAGAAATTTGCACTGAACCTGTCAGCTTGGATGTTGGCAATGTCTGTGGGTTTGTTGTATTGTTCGTCATTTTGGACCAATTCTGAACATACCTGGGGATTCCCACATGTTCCTACAAGTAAAGAATGCCTTGTGATTATCCTTGGTGTCCTGTACAATTTTTATCTCACAGATGGCCTTAGACAATTTTGTGTGTGGACGTTGTTTTTCAGTACTGGTCAGAGATGGCTTCCCTTTTTGTGATTTGGATCTATCATATGGTAGCTTCCTCCTTGTATTGGTTTGTTTATGGCTGGGGTCCACCAAACAGGATGCCTGCCTTTGGAGGATTGGGTCTTGGTTTTATTTGGGATTGCATGATCCATGCATTCCTGACTGTGTTCATAGTATGCATTTATAAAGGGTTGTGAGGTATGGGCCGTATTTTCCACAGACAGGCTGTGAAGGATTCCACCTCAGTTTTGAAGTGTGTGACATATGCTTTAGTGAACATTTTTCACTGTGGTTTTCTGGCCATGGGCTGGGGTGGGGATGTAAATATCCAGTGAGATTACTATCTGGTGTGATCGTACCAGTGAGGGATACACTTCTGGTCTTGGGCATAGAGTCCCCATGTTGGTGACGATCAGGTCAAGTATGTTTTCCCCTCTTGTAGGAGTGGTAGCAAGTTGTTCCAAAGTATTTTGGTTTATAAATTCTGGGAACCTTTGGCCTAGGGTGTTGGAGCTAGGGTAATGCTCCCAGTGTGTGTTTGGGTACTTGAAGCCACCCAATATAATGGTGTTTGGGGAGATCTTCACATTTTCATGTGTTCTCCAGTCGGCCACGTGTGGTTCCTGGGTTTAGAAGGGTGGTCTGTAGCAGGCTATGAAATGGAAGGTGGTTTTACCCACTGTTGGTTACACATGGCTAGTCTCCGATGCTTCATGCTGTGCCACCAACCTGGGGGTGTGGGTATCTAACAAATATTGATACTCACCCTCTTTTTGTAGTTTGCTCCATGTTTTGCAGCTGTAGAGCATGGTATGAGGTGTACCTGTGAATGCTAGGGTGCTCTTGGGAGCCTTGAACCAGGTTTCTGGTACTGCGCAGATATCAACATTCTCCATGCTGAGGAGTGTTTGGAGTGCATGCATCTTGCAGTTTAGACTTCTGGCATTGAGTAGCATTACTTATACTTTCTTATCCCTTGTGATACCTATGGAGGTGGGTTTGTGTTTTGAGCCTTACCTAGAAAAGGCACTATTGGGGGGGGGGGGCATGAGCCTTTGGCAATATCCATTAGGCCACATGTGATAGGCGAAACCCATCCCTAGCAAAGCATCATGTCTTGTCGAGCATCTCATCCCAGGCTGACGGGCATTGAATCCCCTTTCACTGACACCAATACTTAAGCCAATTGTTTTAATTGATCATCTTGTCTTCATACTGTGGCCTAATGTTTGGTGAGGGTAGGATGCTACTGAAGGTAATCAAGTTTGCATATACAACATGGTGGTAAATGCTGTTTACATTGCTTAACACATGGCAATCATGCCTCAGGTGGTGCTGCAGGGCTGCCTATGTCGGATGCGCATACTGCACTCCCTATACATGTTTGGCAACAGGTAGTGTCAAGTTAGGCATCCCTTTTACTATATGTGCAAGTCAGAGAGAGGTACCATTTCCAGGGTTCCTACAGAGCCAGTGTATGTGCTATGCGTTGCCTCTTTGCCAAGGTCAAGGCATACTAGGCACGCCTGTCTGCCTACTGGGGCAGGCTCAGGTTGTCCTCAGAGTCATGCTCTGCCTGTGATGGCCTTGGCACCGGTGGGGGGCTGTTTGGCCCAGGCCTATGCCGGTCCTCTTGCAGCTGTTTTCACAGGATCATATTATGCAGCATAGCACATACCATGACAATTTGGGTACATGTAGTTGGTGAGTATTGCAAGGCTCCACCAGATGTGTCCAGGCAGCGGAACCGTGACTTGAGCAACCCAAACACTCGATTACATTTCGTGTTTGTGCGTGTGCCTCATTATGGCGTTCTTGTTCAGGTGTGTGCATTTCTGATGGGTGTCAACCACGGCTCCAGTGCATAGCCAACATCCCCCACTAAGTGACCATGTGGGATGTCCCCATTGGCAAATGTCTAGTACAGCTGCGTCAGATGCCAGATATGGGAATCATGGTAGCTTCCAGGGCAGCCAGCACATTCATTATGCCCTGGGCATCACACACGACCTGGCAGTTGGAGGGGAAGCCCTTGCGGTTAATGTAGGCCCTACCCCGCTCACCGGCTGGTGCTTTGATGCGTATATGCGTGCAGTCTATTCCACCCACTACCTCAGGGTATTCTATTTGCTGGAAGGGACTCATATTGCTGGCCAATACCTCACGGGAATTGGGGAAATATACATGATCACCAACATCTGCTGACATGGCATCCAGGAACAGGTGCAGTACCCTGGATGCTGATGCCTGTGATATCCCCATCATATCACCAGTTGGTCTCTGAAAGGTACCTGTTGCTAGTATTCTTTGGCCAACACATACCTTGGTTTCCACTGGGATGGGTTCCCCTCTGTTGGTTCTGCGTGTGAGGCGTGGCCTGCACAGCTCCACAATTTGCTGCAGGTATCTGTCCACTCTATAGCTCTCCAGCTCATGTAACCCCTGGTAGGTGACCCTGGGCCTTACACTCTTCTCAGTCTCCTTACTGTGGGCTGTCCGGCAGCATTTGCATTGTCACCACCCTCAGCATGTTGCATATGTCGTCTTATAACAGCAATGGCAGCCCCTAGCATTTTTTGTCTGAGTGAAGCTTTTTCAGTTTTCATTTCTAGTAGCATACTCCAGTGTTTGTCTCTCTTGTGAGAAACAAACTGCACTGTTTGCAGAGCTTTAAGTGCTGGGCTAGGCTAGTGCTCTGCCTGTGTTATTGCCTGATTTGGATTGTTTTCACTTGCTAGCTCTACTAGCATCACCTGGTAGCTTCATGCGGTTTGTTGTGCTTCCTTTTTCCTTTATTTCCTCAGGGGGAGTGACGCACATACAAGCGCAAAAGTACAGTTTTGTACCTACCATAAATGTAGATGTCCGATAGGTATGCATCTGCAGTCATCACATATGGGTTGTCCTGTCTCAGGCAGCCCTTTGGTCAGATTCCAAAGTCTGGGTCCGGCGTCGGCTGATGTCGCCCCTTCCCCGACGTTAGAGCGCCTGGGGTATAAAAGCGTCAGCCGACGCCATCTTCCTCAGTTTTTCTTGCCCCAGATGCCAGGTGCCCTCTAAGGAAGGCTAAATTTGGAGAAATGCAATAAATTCCAAACATGCACAAAAATATATACATATATAAAAACAAATACACCATAATAGATAACCCCAGCTAGCTATGACGGGAATGTACCCAAGAAATACCACACAGGGGAAGGAGGGAGGGTAAACCTGACTGCAGATGCATACCTATCTGACATCTACATTTATGGTAGGTACAAAACTGTACTAAGTCCTTCAAGGATGCATCTGCAGTCATCACATATGGGTAGAATACCATAGCCAATCTGGGGGTGGAGGATTTATGTAAAGGATGGTGTAGCTAAAATGCCCTGCAGGACTGCCGTAGCAAAGCCTGCTCTGGATCTGGAATATAAAGGTAAGTTGTAATGCTTGGAAAATGTATGCACGGAGCTCCATGTAGCAGCTTCTAAAATGTCCTTGGTAGCCACCCCTCTTAAGAAGGCTGTGGAGGCGGCTGTGGCTCTGGTCGAATGAGGTCCAATGTTAGCTTGCACAGTTTTTCCATGAAAGGAGTAACAAACGAATGCAATTCCCTATCCATTTTGAAAGTGTCTGTTTTGAAATTGCTTTTCCTTGTGCACCAGCAGCATATGCTACAAACAACTGGTCAGTTTTTCTGTAATTTTTAGTTCTGTCCAAGTAGTAGCGCAACTGTCTGTATGTCCAGGGTGTGCAGAAGCTTTTCCCCTTTGTTTTGTGGATTTGGAAAGAAGATAGGTAGGTGAATAGCTTGGTTTAGAGACCCTAGATACCACCTTTGGCATAAATGAAGGATTGGTTCTCAATGAGACTCTGTCTTGATGAAAAATAAGAAATGGCTGTACTGCCATGAGGGCCTGTAACTCAGGTACTCTTCTTGCTGAGGTTATGGCCAGAAGGAAGGCAGTCTTCCAAGAGAGGAACTGTAGTTCTGCAGATGCTGCTGGTTCAAAAGGAGGCAGTGTTAGTTTTTCCAACACGAAATTAAGGTCCCAAGTAGGCACTGGTGGTTTCCTTGGAGGATTGATGTTTTTAATTCCTCTTAGAAACTGTCTTAGCAGAGGATGAGAGAAGACAGGTGGATCAGTATTGTACTCTGCTGAAATTGCTGAAGCATGAATTTTAATGGAAGAGTAAGACAGGCCATTGTGGAGCATTTCTGCCAAATATTCTAGAATATGTGCCATGTTCATAACTGTTGCATCTAGGCCCTTTGAGGTGCTCCAGGTGTGAAATTTTCCATTTTGCTGAGTATGCCTTTGTTGTGGAAGGCCTGCGAGCTTCCATGATGATATCCTTCACTCTCTTGGATAGCTTATCCTGGTGATGAGTCAAGGTATTTTCCAGGCAGCTAGTTGTAATGTTTTCAGGTTGGAATGCAGTTTTGTAATTGTGCTGTGTCAGGAGAAGTGGCCATTGTGGCAGAAGCCATGGTTTTGTCTGTGACATGCCCTTTAGCAATGGGTACCAGTGCTGTCTTGGCCAGTCCGGAGCAATCAGAATCACTCTTGGCTGCTCTGCCCTGATCTTCAGTAAGACCTTGGTCATTAATGGAAGAGGTGGGAATGCATACACTGTTAGAGTTCTCCAGCTGAAAGAGACGGCGTCCACTTTCCATGCTTGTGGGTGGTATGTCCTTGACCAGAATTTCTCCAGCTGATGATTGTGTGGCGAGGCAAAGAGGTCTATGTCCGGTCTCCCCCATGATTGTGTTATCTGATGGAAGATGTCTGGGTGCAGCATCCATTCGTGTGCATCCATGATGCTCCTGCTTAAGCTGTCCGCCAGTATATTGTCCTTTCCTGGTACAAACTGGGATTGCAGCTGTATATTGAGGGTCAAGGAAAATTCCCATAGATTCACTGCCAGTCTGCAAAGAGGGTAGGAATGGGTGCCTCCTTGCTTGTTTATGTACCACATAACTGTAGTGTTCTGTCCTTATTAGCAGGTGGCCCTGATGTAGAAATAACTTGAAGGCCTCGACTGCATGTATCACTGCCAGCATTTCCTTTTGGTTTATGTGCATGCGTAGCTCTTTTTGTGACCATAGTCCTTGAATGCATCTTCCTTCCATGTGTGCTCCCCATCCGTGGTCTGAAGCGTCCGTTGTAATGGTTTGGCTGGCTATTGGTTTGCTGAAGGGCAAACCCCTGTTTGACTGGCTTGCTCGAGCCCACCACAGAAATTCCCTTTGAAGGCATGGGATGAGTGGTATCAAAATTTCCAAGCTGTGACTGTGCTGAGCCCATAAACTCCTTAGGTACCATTGGAGTTTCCTCATATGTAGCCTTGCTTGAGGAATCAGAAGAATGCAAGAAGCCATGTAACCCAGGGCCTGCCAGATTTTTCTTGCAGTCAGCAGAGTTTGTCTTGACAGGTTTGTGAAGTAATCCAGTAGTTGGTTTTGTTTTTCTTCTGTGAGGAAAGCCATTTAGATGGTTGTGTCTAGATCCGCACCCAGAAAAGTTATTCTTTGGGATGGTACAAGTCTTGACTTCTGAATGTTGACTGTATATCCCAAGGCCTGAAGAAGGTTGATGGCATAATTCAAGTGTTTTACCAAAATTTGTTGGCTGTCCGCTTGTATAAGGCAGTCGTCCAGATACGGGTATATTTGCATCCCCTGAAGTCTGCAGTGTGCAATTACTGATGCCAGGCATTTTGTGAATACTCTGGGTGCAGTAGATAAGCCAAAGGGCAATGCTGAGAATTGATAATGCTCTGAACCTGCAAGAAATCTGAGGGGTCTTCTGCAGCTTTGTCTGATAGGGACATGCAGGTATGCCTCCTTGAGGTCCAGAGTTACCAGCCAAGACCCCTTGCCCAGCATGGGAAGGAGTTGCTGTAGAGTCAGCATTTTGAATTTTGGCACATTGAGATAAGTATTTAGTGCGGACAAGTCGAGAATAGGCCTCCATTGCTTTTCTTTTCTTGGAACAAGGAAGAGTCTGGAATAAAATCATTGGCCTTGTTCTGCGAGAGGAACCTTTTCTATTGCTTTCATTCTCATTAAGTTGGAGATTTGTTTCAAAGCCTCTGCCCTTTGATTTGGTGGCAGGTCTGGCATGCCTTTTCTTTTCGGTAATGTGTGGAAATGGAACCTGTATCCTTTGTCTATTTGTAGTGTGTCCATTTGTTCCTTGTAATAATGTGCCAATTTTCTGAAAATAAGGAAAGCTTTCCGCCCAAAGGTGCTTTCAATTGAGCCCTGGTTGGCGGTGTCAAAGTAAAGTCATTGAGTCTGTCCTTGTGCAGCAGTTGTAGGCCCTGCACTACCTCTCTGGTTGGGAGGCTGCCATTGACGTCCTCTGTAGGAGCCTCTAGTTTGCCCTCTACCTCTGGCACGCCTGTTCTTGCCTCTCTGAAATCTGTCTGTCTGGAAAGGACCAGTTCTTGGAAGGCCAATTTCTGCTGAATCTTGGTGTTTGGACTTGCATAAAATCTTTGACTGTTTGTACAGATTTTGCCTTTTCCTCAAATTTCTTTAAGACCTCCTGAGCAGTGGAGCCAAATAACTTGCTTTTCCAGTGGAGCATCCAGAAGCTTTGCTTTAACATGGTCTGGCAGAGATTGTTCCTTCAGCCAAGCATGCCTACGTATGACTGCACCTGTCATAGCTGACCTACATGAAGCTTCCAATGCATCATAACCACACTGCAAAAAATGGTTGCTAACCTGTTGAGAGTTATGTACCAGATCCTGAAGTGATTTGCGATCTAGGGGTTCAGGTGAAGACAGCTTTTTATGCAATTCATCTAACAAATATTCTTGGTACTGTATCATATGAAATTGACAGTTTAAAGCCCTCATAGAAAGGGTAGCAGAAGTATGCACTTTTTTACCCCATCGCTCTAAAGCCCTGGACTCCCTTTCAGAGGGGAGTGGATGTTTTGCAGTGACAGCTGCAACCCCTTTAGGGCCCTGGGAAATAGTTTCTGGATCAGCAGAGTGGGCCTTGTAAAGGAAAAGATGCGATTCTGGGACCCTGTAGTACCTAACAGGTTTGACAGGAGCCGGAGGGAGGGTGTCAGGGGTTGTGCTAGATTCAGAGTACACATCACATCATCAATGACATTCGGGGGAATAGCCAAAGGTCTATGCTGAGGCAAATGTAAGAAGGTCCTTAATCTCTTCCTGGAATCAGAGAATTCCTGGCCCTGCCATTGGAAATGCTCCCTCAGTGTGCAGAGTTTCCCCAAAAACAGTTCAGGAGGGGAGGCCGAAGGGATAGATTCCTCTGCATCTGAATCCTCGTAGGCCGAAAAAGCCTCCTCCTGGTAGTCCGAGAGAAAAGAGCCATCAGAGGCCTCATCAGAGGAGAGGGGATCAGAGGGCTCAACCCTGGGCCTTTTTTCTGTAGGAGGTTGAGAGCCCGTGTCAGGATGAGGCTGAGAGCCCCTAATTAATGAAATAAGGTCCTCTGCTAGACTAAGGATCTGAGAACTTGTAGTGGGTCCCTGAGGAGTAACCCTGGGAGGCATAGATTTTGAGAGTTTAGCAGCTTTAGCCCTAGAGAATGCCTTAATAGAAATGGATGCAGGAGGCCTGGCTGCACCACGTGCTGGTGTAGTTTTGTCTAAGGGAATGGTGTCGGAGGGTTCCTGGACACCAGATTCCAAAGGAGATTCAACAACCGATACAGTAGTGGCCTCTGGGGCAAAGGTAGTCGGTTGTACGGTTTCGGTGGACGGTAGTACCAAGGACTCTGTTTCAGCTGAGACAGACACTCGCGGTAGGCCTGGCCATGGTTTCAGCCGAAACCGCATGAGTCGGTCCTTGTCCTTCCGTTTATTAAATGTGAAGTCGCAGTCGCCAACGGCATTTTGTAAGCAAAACTAGCCCCAAAAAATTCCTCTGCAAACTCCGACAGACGTCTTAGAGTGCGTCGGTTGAAGGAAGCACAGGCGGAACAGGCTGAGACGTCGTGGTCTGGGCCTAGGCAAGGTAGGCAGTAAGAGTGGAAATCCTTATGAGGTATTTGTTTCCCACAAGTTAAGCAATTAATTTTATCTGACATCGGCTGAGGCAAGAAAGAGTCCCCAATGGGGTACTTAGCTTTTGAAGTCTTCGGTTTAGCTGAATTACAGGAGCTGGCCGACCGGCACTTGCGAACTGCTTCTGCTTCGGGCACCATGAGGCAAGAAAGACCGAGGAAGATGGCGTCGGCTGACGCTTTTATACCCCAGGCGCTCTGACGTCGGGGAAGGGGTGACATCAGCCGACGCCGGACCCAGACTTTGGAATCCGGCCGTCCGAAGGGCTGCCTGAGGCAGGACAACCCATATGTGATGAGGCAGGACAACCCATATGTGATGACTGCAGATGCATCCTTGAAGGACATCATGCTCACACACGCACATACATGCTTAGACCAAAACTTGATTATTCGGGCTAAAACACACGCACACCAGCGCAAACATGCTTACAGGTCTTTAAACAGCCTTATACATGCTTACTCCGGCTTAGACTCGCGCACTCACGCTTTCACGTGCGCACCGCCTTAATCGGGTTTACAGGCGCGCATACCCGCTCAGCAAGAAACTTTGGTGTTATCCACAGTATACACCTTCCATTTCTTAGCTTTCCCCTGGCCTACCTGTTGACACCTCTTTCTATGATGTCCGACACCTTACAGATGCCACTGTCCTCCAATGAGCTGCACTACTTTCATACATACCCCCCTTGTGATGTCCCCTATCGCCTACTTTTTTCCTCCCCATATCCTATTCCTACACTCCACTGACTGTGCTCATTTGCTATGTAAGTGTGATTCACTACCCTAACACTCATTTACATAGGATTGCCTACTAATGCTTGGTTACACGTCTTAGACTGGGCTTCTCCCCTTAGCAACCCCTACTCGGTGGCCATGTTGTCTTCAACCAGCTATTCCATAACATTGAAATTTGACAATTTTCATAAACTCCATGTTTGTGGCTTTTATTGCCTTATTTTATGATTTTTATAGCTCACCCAGTTTGCGTGGCGCTGCGCTAAAACATCGGAAATCACCAAAAAATATATTTTTATTTTAATTTTGCATCAGGGAAACTTTCCAATGGCAGTATATTTGGCCATTGGCATGCTTCCTCAACCATATGCAACCTTTATTTGGAACTGACAAGGCTCCATTGTGCTATTTGCAGAATGGTACTCAGTTGTCAACTGAGTACATTTCTGCAGCTAACACGTCTCCTACTCTGACAGGTTTCTGCTTCCGGGATCGCAAATGTACCTCATTTGCATGCCTTTCGGCAGCAGGTGAGGTAATTTGCATATCACAGCCCTCTCCCTGTAGGAGACGTGTTAGGAGCTCTCTTACACGCCCCTACAGGCTGTTCGTGGATCGCTCGGACATGATGGCTGCATGGAGTCTTACTCTACTCAGACTCAGTGCAAGCCCTCGTGAATCCGGCCCTATGTCTTTCCACACTATTTTACAGGTCTCCATTTCAGTAAACATTTGATGCATGTCCAATTCAGGGGCTGAAGCGACATTGCAAGCCAAGTACCAATGTACTTCCTTCTGTTCCATTTTACTACTGTAGCTTCCCTGTCTGAAGTCCAAATCTATTTTCTCCAAAACACTAAACAAAAAACAGTAGTTGTGGAAAATCTTACCAAAAAGTACAGTTGTGTACACTTAACATAAATGTAGATGTTAGAGTGTATTCACTGTTGCAGTCATTACATTTGGGTTATCCTGCTGGCAGGTTGCCCTCAGTCGGCCTGAATTCCAAAGTCTTGGGTCCTGAGTCGGTTGCAGTCGCCTCTTCCCTGACGTCAGGCCTTCAGGGGTATAAAAGATGCAGCAGACATCATTTAATTCAGTTTTTCTTGCCCCAGATGTCAGGTGACCCCAAAAGGGTAGGCTAAAATTATGTAAATAAAACATACATGCACCAAAATAAGCTTTACCTTCATTTATAAGTAAACAGACCACCAAGGTTGCATAGATTAGAGTAGTAAAGATAAGTTCCAGCAAAAATAAAGGGGTGGGTAACCTGGACTGCAACAGTGAATACACTCAGATATCTACATTTATGGTAAGTGTACACAACTGTACTATGTTCTTCGTGTTTCACTCTTGCAGTCATTACATTTGGGTAGAGTCCTAAAGCTATGGTTGGGGGACTGGAGCTAAACAGCATTAGGAGCGGCAATGAGGCCCTGCAGAACTGCAGTGGCAAAGCCTGCCCTAGAGTTAGAGTAAAGAGGCAGATTGTAATGTTTTGTAAAGGTATGCACTGAACTCCAAGTAGCAGCCTCTAAAATGTCTTTGGTTGGTACTCCTCTGAGAAAAGCTGCAGAAGTAGCTGCAGCTCTGGTTGAATGTGGCCTAATGCCCTTAGACACTGGTTTGCCATGCTGTGAGTAGCAGAAAAGTACAGTTTTGTACCTACCATAAATGTAGATGTCCGATAGGCATGCATCTGCAGTCCTTACAAATGGGTTGTCCTGTCGTCAGGCAGCCCTTCGGTCGGCCGGATTCCAAAGTCTGGGTCTGGCCTCGGCTGGTATCGCACTTCACCCGACATCATAGCTGCAGTTCTTCAGGTATAAAGGCATCAGCTGACGCCATTTTCCTCTGTTTCTTGCCCCAGATGCCAGGTGCCCTCTAGGAAGGCTAAATTTGGATAAATGCAAATGGTTCCAAATTGTAGAGAGCAAACAAAAAATAAGCATGTATGTACATATACACAAACAAATACACCATAATAGATTCCCCCAGCTAGCTACAAGATGGGCAAATATGCTAGGAGTACCACAGAGGGGAAGGAGGGTGGGTAATCCTGACTGCAGATGCATGCCTATCGGACATCTACATTTATGGTAGGTACAAAACTGTACTATGTCCTTCAAGGATGCATCTGCAGTCCTTACAAATGGGTAGAATACCATAGCCAAACTGGGGGAGGAGGAGAAATAAGATTATGGTGTAGTTAAGATCCCTTGCAAAACAGCAGTGGCAAAACTTGCTCGGGATCTGGAGTATAAAGGTAAATTATAATGCTTGGCAAATGTATGCACGGAGCTCCAAGTAGCAGCCTCTAAAATGTCTTTGGTAGCCACTCCTCGTAAAAGCTGTGGTAGTGGCTGTAGCCCTTGTAGAATGAGGCCTGATGTTTTCTGGAGTTTTCTTCCCATGGTAGGAGTAACAAAATCTAATGCAATTTCCTATCCACTTAGAGATTGTTTGTTTTGAAATTGCTTTTCCTTCCATTCCTGTTGCATATGCTACCAGTAGCTGGTCAGTTTTTCTATTGCTCTTGGTCCTGTCCAGGTAGTAACGTAATTGTCTATGTACATCCAAGGTATGCAACAGTCTTTCTCCCCTGTTCTGTGGGTTGGGGAAGAATGTAGGTAGGTGGATAGCTTGATTTAAAGATACCCTGGAGACCACCTTTGGCATAAAAGTAGGATTAGTTCTCATGGACACTCTGTCTTGATGGAAGATCAGGAAGGGCTGTACTGCCATTAATGCCTGTAGCTCAGATACCCTTCTTGCTGAAGTGACTGCAAGCAGGAAAGCAGTTTTCCATGATAAGTACTGTAATTCTGCTGTTGCTGCTGGCTCGAAAGGAGGGAGTGTCAACTTTTCTAGCACAAAGTTCAAGTCCCATGCTGGCAATGGTGGCTTCCTAGGTGGCTTTACATTTTTAATCCCTCTCAGAAACTGCCTGAGCAGAGGATGTGAGAAGACTGGAGGATCCAAGTTGTATTCTGCTGAAATAGCTGATGCATGAATCTTAATGGAAGAATAGGACAGGCCGTTGTGGAAGAGCTCTGCTAAGTATTCCAGGATGTTAGCTATGTTTACCAGTGACACATTCTCTCCTTTTGCAGTACTCCAAATGATATCTCTTTTCCATTTTGCTGAATAATTTTTTCTTGTTGAGGGTCTGCGAGCCTCCAAGATAATGTCTTTAACCCTTTGAGATAAATCTGGGTTATTTGGTCTTATGCAATGTTCCAGGCAGCCAGCTGCAGTGTTCTCAGGTTTGGATGCAGGGTTTTGAAGTTGTTCTGTGTTAACAGCAAGGGAACTAGGGGCAGAGGCCATATTTGTTCCCGAGACATACTCCTCAGTAATGGGTACCAATGTTGCCTTGGCCAGTCTGGAGCTATCAGGATGATCCTTGGACGGTCTTCTTTGATCTTCAATAGCACCTTGTGCATCAAGGGAAGAGGTGGGAATGCATATGCTGTCAGGTTTTTCCAACTGAAAGATAGGGAGTCCACTTTCCAAGCAAGTGGGTGGTACGTCCTTGTGCAGAATTTTTTCAGTTGGTGATTGTGTGGGGATGCAAATAAGTCTATTTCTGGTAGTCCCCATTTCCCTGTAATGGTTTTGAAGATGTCCGGATGCAGCATCCATTCGTGGGCATCCGTGGTAGTTCTGCTTAGGATGTCTGCTAGTATATTTTCTTTTCCTGGCACAAAAATTGCTTGTAGCTCAATGTTGAAGCTCAGTGCCACATTCCAGAGGTCCATTGCCATCCAGCATAGAGGGTATGAATGTGTGCCTCCCTGTTTGTTGATGTACCACATAACTGTGGTGTTGTCCGTCCTTATCAGCAGTTGACACTGTCGAAGAAACGGTCTGAATGCCTGAATTGCCAGTTTTACTGCCAGCATTTCCTTTTGATTTATGTGTAGGTGCAGCTGGTCTTGAGTCCATAAGCCTTGTATGCACTTGTCCAGCATGTGTGCCCTCCACCCGAGGTCTGAGGAGTCTGTTGTGATGGTCTGGCTTGGTTGAGTGCTGTGGAAGGGCAGTCCCTTGTTTGATTGACAGGCCTGAGCCCACCATTGGAATTCTTGTTTCAGGCATGGAATTATTGGAATTTGGGTTTCTAGGCTGTGCTTGTGCTGAGACCATAAATTCCTTAGATACCACTAACTTTCTCATATGTAGTCTGGCATGTGGAATCAATATTATGCAGGATGCCATGTAACAGAGAGCTTGCAGGACCTTTCTTGCTGTTAGCTGGTTCTGCTTTGTTAATGCCATGAAGTAGAAAGGGAGTTGCTCCTGTTTTTCTACTGTCAGGAATGCCATTTGTTTTGATGTGTCCAGATCTGCACCCAAGAAGGTTATCCTTCGGGATGGTATCAGCCTTGACTTTTTTATAGTGACTGTGTATCCCAGGGCTTGTAGTAGATGAATGACCCTTTCCAAATCTTTTGTTAATTTGTTTTTGTTGTCCGCTTGTAACAGGCAGTTGTCCAGGTAAGGGTAAATTTGAATTCCCTGAAGCCTGCAATGAGCAATTACTGATGCCAGGCATTTCGTGAATACTCTGGGCACAGTAGATAAGCCAAAGGGCAATGCTGAGAATTGATAATGCTCTGATCCTGCAAGAAATCTGAGGTTATCTTCTGCAATTTGGTCGTATGGGGACGTGCAGGTATGCCTCCTTGAGATCCAGAGTTACCAGCCAAGACTCCTTGCCCAGCATGGGAAGAAGCTGCTGTAGGGTCAGCATTTTGAATTTTGGAACAATGAGGTATGTGTTTAAAGAGGACAGGTCGAGAATAGGTCTCCATTGGTTTTCTTTTCTTGGTACCAGGAAGAGTCTGGCGTAAAATCCTTGCCCTTGTTCCATAGATGGTACCCTTTCTACAGCTCTCATCCTTAGTGAGTTATTTGTTCTAGAGCTTCTGTCTTCTGATTTGGAGGTAAGGTTTGGCATTCCTCTCTTCCTTGGTAGAGTATGGAAGTGAAACCTGTAACCTTGGTCTATTGTCTGTAAAATCCATTTGTCTCCTGTGATGTAATGCCAGTTTATTGAAAATAAGGCTAGCTTCCCGCCTAAGGGTGCCTCTAGTTGTTCCCTGGTAGGCGGTGCCAGAACCAAGTCACTGCGATTGTCCTGTGGAAGCGGTGGTGGCTGGATCTGTGGCTGTACTTCGCTGGTTGTTAGCCTGCCACTGACGTCCCCTGTAGGCACCTCTGGATTGACCCCTGCCTCTTGAGCGCCTATTCCTGCCTCTCGGAGCTCTGGAGGTGTCTGGAAAGGACCAATTCTTGGAAGGCCAGTTCCTGCTAAACCTTTGAGGCTGGACCTGCAAGAAATCCTTGACTGTCTGGACAGATTTTGCTTTCTCTTCCACCTTCTTCAGCACCTGCTGCTTGGGGGCCAAACAAATTGAGCTTATCCATGGGAGCATCTAGGAGCTTTGATTTAACATGGTCTGGTAAGGACTGCTCTTTTAACCATGCATGTCTTCTGATCACTGTGCCAGTCATGGCTGATCTTAAGGAAGCCTCCAGTGCATCATAGCCGCATTTTAAGGAGTGATTACTGACCTGCTGAATGTTATGTACCATTTCCTGTACAGATTGTTTGTCTAATGGTTCATCCGAGGACAGTTTTTTAGTTAATTGGTCTAACAAATTCCTGATACTGAATCATGTGGAATTGACAGTTCAAGGCCCTAGCTGAAAGAGTAGCAGAAGTGTAAACTTTTTTACCCCATCTCTCTAAGGCCCTAGATTCCCTTTCAGAGGGGAGGGGGTTTTTAGTAGAAGTAGCTGTTACAGCCTTGGGTCCCTGGGAGATAGTTTCGGGATCTGCAAAAGGGGCCTTATACAAATTATAGTGTGTGTCCGGAACCCTGTAGTACCTATCGGGCTTAGTAGGGGCCGGAGGAAGGGAATCAGGAGCAGTACAAGCATTATTAAAAGCATCATCCACAACAGTAAGGACTGGAGGAATGGCTAAAGGCCTATGCTGTGGCAAATGCAAAAAGGTTCTAAGCCTTTTCCTAGAGTCTGAAAAATCCTGGCCCTGCCATTGAAATTGTTCCCTCATAGCATGCAAGGTTTCCCCAAAAGAAAATTCCTCGGGCGGAGAGGCAGAAGGAATGGATTCTTCTGCATCAGAGTCCTCATAAGGAGAAAAGGGGCCCTCTGGAGGGTTTGAATTATCTGATTCATCAGAGGATCCATCAGAAGAAACTGGCTCAGGGGGCTCTACTCTAGTCCTCTTCTCTGGAGGTGGGTGAGAGGCCCTGTCTGGATGTGGTTGAAATCCCCGGATCAAAGAAATGAGATCCTCTGCTAGACTAAGCATTTGTGAACTAGAACTAGGCCTGTGAGAGGGGGTCTTAGCAGGCACAGATTTTGTAGTTTTTGCTGCTTTAGCCCTGGCAAAGGCCTTAATCGACATGGTGAGGCCTTGCAGCTCCACATGCAGGGGTAGAAATATCCAAAGGGATAGTATCAGATAAATCCTGTGAACCTGCAAGAGCAGGTGGGATTTCGGTAGCAGATTCAGCCAGGCTGGATGAGGCCTCGGTAAGTGGCAAGCTTTCGGCCGAAGGAAGAACCGTGGACTCTTTCAGCCAAAACAGACACACTCGCGGTAGGCTTAACCGCGGTTTCGGCCGAAACCGCGGACCACGAGTGTCGGTCCTTTTCCTTGCGCTTTTTAGAAATTTGCGTAGTCGGAGGATCCGACGGCATAATGTAAGCAAAATCGGAGCCGAAAAACTCTTCAGCAAATTCCGACCGACGTCTAAGCGTCCGTCGGTTGAAAGAAGCACAGGCTAGACAAGCTGCTACGTCATGGTCTGGGCCTAAGCAAGGTAAGCAGTAAGAGTGGAAATCTTTATGAGGTATTTGTTTCCCACAAGTTAAACAGTTATTCACTTTTTCTGACATCGGCTGAGGCAAGAAAGAGTCCCCAACAGGGTACTTAGCTTTTTAGAAGTCTTCGGTACTTGTAGTAGTAATCTCTGGTTCTGACCGACTGGCACTTGCCAACAGCTTCTGCTTCGGGCGCCGCGCGGCAAGAAAGACTGAGGAAAATGGTGTCTGCTGATGCCTTTATACCCGAAGAACTGCAGCTATGACGTCGGGTGAAGTGCGACACCAGTCGAGGCCAGACCCAGACTTTGGAATCCGGCCGACCGAAGGGCTGCCTGACGACAGGACAACCCATTTGTAAGGACTGCAGATGCATCCTTGAAGGACATCGAATACAGTGACCTATCCACTTTGAAATAGTCTGCTTGGAGATGGCCTTTCCTTGTGATACTGTGGCATATTCCACTAATAATTGTTCCGTCTTTCTGAAAACTTTAGTTTTGTCCAAGTAGAATCCAAGCTGTCTGTGTACGTCCAAAGAATGCAGAATTTTCTCCCCCTTGTTCTGTGCAGTTGGATAAAAAGTTGGCAAATGAATTGTTTGGTTAAGGGCTACACTGGATACCACCTTAGGCATATATGTAGTGTTTGTTCTCAGAGAAACCCTGTCTGGATAAAAAATGATAAAGGGTTCCACAGCCATGAGAGTCTGTAGTTCTGAAACAGGTCTTGCAGAAGTTATTGCTAGGAGCAGAGCTGTTTACCAAGATAAGAACTTTATATCCACAGTAGCAGCTGGCTCAAAAGGAGGTAAGGTGAGTTTGTTCCAAGACACAATTGAGGTCACATGCAGGTATTGGGTGTTCTCCTTGGAATCCTTAGGTTTTTGGCTCCTCTGATGTACTGCCTTAAAGGATGTGAAGAGAGTGGTGGCTCTGTATTGTAATGAGCTGAAATGGCAGAGGCACAGATTTTAATTGATGAAAAACATAGGCCTTTATCGAGCATCTCAGTTAAGTATTGCAAAATCTAAGGAATATTTGGGACAGCTGTATCAGTTCCTTGAGCTTGGTTCCAAGCGCAAAATCTCTTCCATTTCCCAGCATAGGATTTTCTAGTGCTAGGCCTTCTGGCTTCTAAATTGACATTCATAACAGCTTTACTGAGAGGTGTGGTTTGTATGGCTACATTATCCGCCATGCTGCCAGGTTTAGGGTCCTGAGTTGGCTGTGCAGAATCTGATTGTTTTGCTGGGAAAGTAGATGAGGTATGAGATAAGGTCCAGGCTGGGCATTGGGACAAGTTCCTTAAGATCGGATACCAATACTGGCTTGGCCAGTCTGGGGCAATCATTTTTTGTTTCTCCTGCCTGACCTTTAGGAGTACCTTGGGGAGGAGAGGCAGTGGAGGAAAGGCATATACTGATAGGTTTGTCAAGTTGAATGATAAGGAGTCCACTTTCCAAGCTTGTCGGTGATAAGTCCTTGTGCAGAATCTTTAGTTGATTATTTTGAGGGGGAGGCAAATAGAACTACGTCCAGGCGTCCCCATTTCTTTATGTTGAAGACTTGTGGATCCAGGTGCAACTCGTGGGGATCCATGAGGTTTCTGCTTAGTCTGCCAGAGTATTTTCCTTTCCTGGCAGGAATTGTGCCTGCAGATGAACTTGGTAAGTCAATGCTGTGTCCCATAAAGCCATGGCTCGTCTGCACAGGGGAAAAGGAGTGCCCCCCCTGTTAATGTACCACATGACCGTGGTGTTCTGTCTTCATCAGTAATTGTCCCGGATGAAGTAGGTCCTTAAAGGCTGTCAGGGCATTTTGAACAGCTAGTATCGCTTTATGATTGATATGCAGATGATTTTGGTTTGTAGACCAGGTGCCCCGAATGCCTCTTCCTGCCATATGTGCCCCCCAGGCATAATCTGAAGCATCCGTCGTTAGGCTCTGCCTGGGGGTAGTGAGAATGGCTGTCCCTTGTTTTGGTGACAAGCCTGTCCATCGAAACTCCTGCTGCAGGCAGGGAATTAGAGAAATCATTGTTTCCAGAAAGTGGCAATGTTGTGTCCAGACACTTTAGGTACCATTGAATTTTCCTCATATGCAGTCTTGCATATCGAATTAGTAAGATGCAGGATGCCATGAAGCCCAAAGACTGCAGAATTTTTCTTGTAGATAACTGGGCCTTTGTTGCGATTTCCTTGAAATAGGTAGTCAGTTGCCTTTGTCTGGAGTGAGATAAGCCACCTGGGAAGTTGTATTTAAGGTTGCACCCAGGAATATTATCTGAGAGGGTACTAGTTTTGATTTATTTTTGTTGACTGTGTACCCTAGGCATGTTAAAAGTCTTATCACGTCAGATGCTGTACTAGAATGTCCTTGTTCTCTGCTTGTATGAGGCAGTCGTCCAAGGATATACTTGTATTCCTCTGTCTGCAGTAAGCAATTCCTAGTGCCAGGCACTTTGTGAAGACCCTGGGAGCAGCAGATAAGCCAAAGGGCAGTTCAGAGAATTGGTAATGCTTGGAGCCAGCCTTGAATCTGAGGTATCTTCTGCATGATTGTCTGAGACATGCAGGTATGCCTTTTTTAGGTCTAAAGTCACAAGACAAGCCTTGCTTCCCAGCATGGGCAGAAGCTGCTGTAAGGTCAACATCTTGAATTTTGGTATATCCAGGAAAGTGTTTAGAGTAGATAGGTCCAGTATTGCTCTCCATGCTTTGTCCTTTCTGGGTACCAACAGTCTTGAGTAAAATCCTTGTCCCTGCTCTTGCTGTGGCACTTGCTAATAGCCCTCATGTCCATGAGACCTGTGACTTGTTTTTGAGCCTCTACCCATTGATTTTTTTTTGGCAGGTCTGGCCAACCGTTTGCCCTTGGCAGGGTATGGAAATGAAACTTGTAGCCTTGTGACACGGTCTAGAACCCATTTGTCCTGGGTTATAATGTGCCAACTTTGAGAAAAAAGTGCTAGTTTCCCCTCCAAGGGTGCTGCCAGAAGATAAGTGCTTGGTGCAAACAGGGGGAAGTCATTGGGACCGTTTCCTGTATGATTGTGCTTGGTCTTCTCCACCTTTGGAGGTAGAAGCACTCCACTGCTTAGACCTGTAGGATCCTTGCGGCTGTGATCTACCTCTAGGGCATCTGTCTGAGACTGGAAAGGACCAATTCTTTGTAGGCCAGTGTCTGCTAAATCTAGGTGGCTGTACCTGTAAGAAATCCTTAGCTTTGTCCTCCATTTTCTTTAACACCTCTTCTGCCTTAATACCAAATAAGGTATCATTTGGAGCATCTAATAATTTTGCTTCAACATGGTCAGGCAGATTTTGTTCCTTTAACCAAGCATGCCTCCTAATGACAGAACCCGTAACAGTGGCCCTGCAGGAGGCCTCCAGAGAATCAAACCCACATTGCAAAGTATGCTTTTCAACTTGTTTAGCTGCATGCAATAAACCTTGTATTTCTTTGTTTTCTGCACATTCAGAATTTGCCATCATTTTCTGTTTAAGCAGTGTCATGATATATTACTGATATTAGAGCATATGAAACTGGCAATTTAGGGCCCCAATAGCCAAAGTAGCACATGTGTAATTTTTTTCCCCATCTATCCAGTGCCCTAGAATCCCTGTCAGAGGGGGGTAGGGTTTTTTTTTGCGGTAGAAGGCTTGAACCCTTTAGGACCCAGAGAGTTTCTGGGTCTGCAGTAGGGTTTTTGAAAAGGAATTTATGAGAGTCAGGGTCCCTGTAGTATGTCCGGCTTAACAGGAGCTAGAGGTAAAGAGTCAAGGGTCAGGCTAGACTCAGAGAACACATCTACAATGTCCAAAAGGTGGAATAGCTAGAGGCCTGTGTTGAGGTAGTAAAATGAAGTCTGAGCCTTTTCTTAGATTCTGAAAAATCTTGGCTCTCCCACTGGAAGTATTCCCTCATGGTATGCAAGTTTTCCCCAAAAGAGTAGTCCTCAGGAGGAGATGCTGAAGGAATTGATTCAGCATCAGAATCCTCATATGAGGGGGGGGGGGGGAGAATATTCCTGATCAGAAGAGGAATCGGAAGAAACGGAAACCTGATCTGAAGATTCATAGTCCGTCTCTTGCCTAGGCCTCTAGGGAAGAGAACCCCTGAACAAGGTAATTAAGTCTTCAGCCATTTTGAGCATCTGTTTTTTGGGCATGGAGGCCTGTCCTTGTGGCTGGTGAACATGTTTCTTTGCTTTTAAGGTGTTTTAGTCTTTGAAGTCGGTTTAATATACAATTGTTTAGGTCTGAATACACCTTCAGAAGCCGATGCCTGCTCAGCGGCTCCGGACCCATCTGAGGGAATAATCTCAGAGGCTCCAATACCTTGAGTTTCCAGCAACCTGGCCGACTCCACATGGGAGTCGGTAGCTGCCTGCAACTCTAAAGTAGCGGGCGTCAGGGGGCTGCGAAAGCGCTTCACTGAGAACAGACTACTTACTTAGAAGCTTCGTAGTCGGTTTTGGACCTCTGTTGCTTTTTCTTTGCGTTTTTTGTGAACTCCGGTAGTCGGGATGGCTATCAGACGACATTGCATAATTTGCCCAAAATAGCTTAATACAAAATCATACCAACACTTAGTGTGTCGGTTAAATCTAGCACAAAACTGACAACTAGCAATGTCGTGGTCAGGGCCTAGGCAAGGAATACAGTAAGAATGAAAGTCCTTATGAGGTATTTGCTTCCCACAAGAAATACAATTACTTTTGCTGACATCGGTCTGGAGCAAGAAAAAAGTTTCCCCAATGGGGTACTCAGCTTTTAATGAAGACTTAGGATCTGAAACCAACACGAAAATCTCAGGAGTCGGCCGACCGGCACTTGGGAACTGCTTCTGATTCGGGACCGCGAGGCAAGAAAGACTGAATAAAATGGTGTCTGCTATATCTTTTATACCCCTGACGTCAGGGAAGAGGCGACCGCAACTGACGCAGGACCCAAGACTTTGGAATTCAGGCCGACTGAGGGCAACCTGCCAGAAGGATAACCCAAATGTAATGACTGCAACAGTGAAACACGAACATCAATAGATGTCCTTCTCTTCTATGTTGCAGTATTTTTTACATTTGGGTTATATTCCGCCCATCGACTCCACCTCCAGCCTGCATACAAAAGCTTACAGCCACTGCCTTTAAGTGAGACGTCGCAGGAAGGAGCACACAGCTTCAGCCATGAAAGGGACATCTGCATGTACAATTTTCAGAAGTCCATGAGAAAGGGAGTCTAAAGGAAGCCTAAGGAGATCATCCTAGGAAAGAGCAAGTTGTGGGGGGGGGGGGGGGGGAGAGGTGGAAGGGATAGAATACTGCAGCATAGAAGAGATGGACATCTATATAATAATGGTAAGATTTTACACAACTATTCTAGGTCCTTCTATTCAGTGATGCATTATTCTTTACATATGGGAGAGTGCAAAAGCAAAAAGGGAACCCAAGGAGGAGGACAGAGTAGGGAAAAACTAAGAGGAAGCATTTTCCAAGAATCCAGCAGAATTGCCCTTGCAAATCCTGCCCAGGATCTAGAAATAGTGTCCAATTTGTAATATTTCATAAAAGTATGAACAGATGACATGGTGGCAGCTTCCAGGATGGAATGAGCATCTAGACTTTTAAAGAAGGCCCCCCAAGGATGCAACTGATCTAGTGGAATGGGCCTTAACAGATGCCAATAAAGACTTCCCATGGAATTCACATCAACACACAATAGCTTTAGAAATTCATGTGGAAACAGTTTGGATGAAATGACAAAAGGTTGGTCAGATCTCTGAATGGACTTAGTTTGTCAAGGTAAAATCTGAACTGTCTATGAAAATCTGAAGTACGCAAAATCCTCTCACTGGGGGATTGAGGCGAAAAGAATGTAGGTAATTGGATGGATTGATTAAGAAACAACTCATTCACCACTTTGGGCTTAAAAGTTGGCTTTGTTCTCAAGGATACTTTGTCCCTTTAAAAAACTAGGAAGGGGGGCATCAATGCCTGAATCTCATAGACCCTACTAGCAGAGGTCAAGGCTAGTAGAAGTACAGTTTTCCATGTGCAAAACTTGAGAGCAGAAGCTGCTCATTCAAAAGGGGCCCAGAGTGAGATTTTCTAACACACAGTTAAGATCCAAGGATGAGGAGGAACTGGTTTCCTGGGGGTTCTTAAATGTAGAAAGCCTTTAAGAAAAAGCTTAACTTCTAACCTGGAAGCTAAGGGGAGAATTAAAGGCAGGCAGACAAGCCGGAACAATGAACTTTAACTGAGGGGTAAAAAAGACCACCGTTGAGCAACTCATACAGGTAAGAAAGTACTAAGGGAAAGTCCACACCAGTGGGATCCTGCTTTTCTTTTCTGGCACCAAATGGAACATTTTTCCACTTGGAAATGTAAGATTTTCTTGTACTGGTTTTCCTGGCCTCCTGCAAAACCATTAGCACGTACTTAGAAAATAACTGCCTGAAAAGGATCAAAACTTCACCACCCATAAAGTCAGCTGTAGACTTGACAAGTGGGGGTGAATCAATGATATCTGGTCCTGGGTGAGCAGGTCCATCAGAGTTAACTTGCAGTGATGACCACTGGCTAAATGCAGAAGAGGGAACCAGTGCTGTACTAGCCAAAAGGGAGTCACTAGAAAATGTTTTTATTTCTCCTGTAGAATTTTCAACAGGACTTTCTGAATTAAGGGGAGGGGGAATGCATAGAGAAACATCCCCTTCCATGAGAAAAAGAAAGTACAGTTGTGTACACTTACCATAAATGTAGAGGTTAGAATGTATTCACTGTTGCAGTCCTCACATTTGGGTTATCTGCTTGCAGTAGCCCTCAGTCGGCCTAATTATCAAAGTCTTGGGTCCTGCGTCGATTGTGGTCTCATCTTCCATGACATCAGGCAGTCAGGGGTATAAAGCATGCAGCAGACACCATTACATCAGTTTTTTCTTGCCCCAGATGTCAGGTGCCCCTCTAATGGGAAGCAATTAAATATAAATATGCAAGGTTATAACGCCTACAAAAAAGCAAATATACCAAAAAGCTTTTAAGCATAGTAAAAGAGAATAGAGGTATAGCCAAAAGTCAGGGGGCTGGAGGGAGGGTAACCAAGACTGCAACAGTAAATACACTTGAACATCTACATTTATGGTACGTGTACACAACTGTACAATGTTCTTTGGGTTTCACTGTTGCAGTCATCACATTTGGGTAGATTTCCAAAACTAAGGATGGGAGGAGGAATTTAGATAGCATTAGGACCATCTATAAGGCCCTGCAAGACTGCGGTGGCAAAACCAGCACTGCATTTAGAGAAAATAGGCAAATGGTAATGCTTGGTGAAAGTACAGAACTCCAGGTAGCAGCTTCTAGGACATCCCTGGTAGGGACACCTCTGAGAAAGGCTGTAGGGGTAGATGCAGCCCTGGTTAAGTGTGGTCCTATCCCCTGTGGGATAGGTTTTCCATGGTGCTTATAGCAGAATGCAATTGCCTATCCATTTAGAAATTGCTTGCTTTGAAATGGCCTTCCCCCTCTGCCCCTGCAGCAAATGCCACCAGCAGATCAGATTTCCTTTGAGGTTTAGTCCTATCCAAGTAAAATCTAAGTTGTCTGTGCACATCTAAGGAGTGCAGTATCCGTTCCCCTTTGTTCTGTGGATTAGAAAATGTTGGCAAATGAATGGACTAATTAAGAGCCACACTAGATACTACCTTGGGCATGGAGGGACTGGTCCAGAGGGACAACCTGTCTGCATGAAAGACTCCACTGCCATAACGGCCTGCAATTCAGATACCCTTCTTGCTGTAGTGATTGCTAAAAGGAAGGCCGTTTTCCAAGAAAGGAATTTTAACTCTGGACTTAAAGCTGGCTCAAAGGGAGGTAAAGTGAGTTTTTCAATGCAAAGTTAAGTTCCCAGGCTGGAGTTGGGGCTCTCCTGGGTGGTTTTAAATTTTTGGCCCCTCTGAGGAACTGCTTGAGCAGAGGATGAGAGAAGAGGGGTGGTTCTGTGTTGTAATGAGCTGAAATGGCTGAGGCATGAATTTTGATGGAGGATAAGGAAAGGCCCTTGTAAAGCATCTTAGTTAAGTATTGAAGAATCAGAGGTAAACTGAGCGCTGCTGTGCCCATCCCTTGAGTATGGTTCCAGGAAGAGAATGTTCCATTTTTCAACATAAGATTTTCTAGTACTAGGCCTCCTTGCCTCCAAAATGACATCCAACACCTGTTTACTGGGGGATGGTAAAGTACAGTTTTGTACCTACCATAAATGTAGATTAGTGTTTTCACACTGCTGCAGTCATGACACTTGGATTATCCTGCCGTCAGGCGGTTCCCGCAGTCGGCCTGAGTTCCAAAGTTTTGGTCCGGCGTCGGTTGCTGTCGCTTCTTCCCTGACGTCAGTGCGCCAGGGGTATACAAGATGCACCAGACAATTTTCTTCAGTTTTTCTTGCCCCAGATGTCAGGTGCCCCCAAGTACGAAGGCAATACATATTGCTAATCAAAACTACATGTAAAATAGAAACAATAGCTTCAGTTACCAGCAAATATACCCCAAAGGTAGTATAGGATAGAAAGGTATAGATAAGTCCAGCTAGTTCAGAGGGGATGGAGGGAGGGAGGGTAACCTGGACTGCAGCAATGTGAACACTAACATCTACATTTATAGTAGGTACAAAACTGTACTATGTTCGTGTTACACTGCTGCAGTCATTACACTTGGGTAGAATCCCAAAGCTGAGGTTGGGTGGTTGGTCTATAAAAAGAGTTGGGCTTGGCTATGAGGCCCTGGAGAACTGCAGTGGCAAAGCCTGCTCTGGATTTAAAGCGGCAGGTGGTAATGTTAGGTAAAGGTGTGCACTGAAATCCAAGTTGCAGCCTTCAAAATTTCCTTGGTAGGAACTCAGAAAGGCTGTTGCCCTGGTGGAATGTGGCCTAATGTTATTTGAGACTGATTTTCCATGCTGCGTGTAGCAGTACCGAATACAGTGTCCTATTCATTTGGATATACTCTGCTTTGAGCTAGCCTTGCCTTGTGATCCTGCAGCATATGCTACAAACAGTTGCTCAGTTTTCCTGAAAGCCTTTGTTTTGTGCAAGTAGAAGTGTAGCTGCCCGTGTATGTCCGAAGAATGCAGAAGTTTCTCCCCTTTATTCTAAGGGTTTGGATAAATAGTTGGCAATTGGATGGTTTGGTTAAGAGCCACAGTAGATACCACCTTTGGCATAAAGGTAGAGTTTGTAACCTGTCCTGATGAAAAATTAAAGGTTCCACTGCCATTCGCGCCTGTAGCTCTGAGACTCTTCGTGCTGAAGTTACTGCCAGGAGCAGAGCTGTTTTCCATGATAAAAATTTTAGATCGGCTGTATTGGCTGGCTCAAAAGGTGGTAGTGTCAGTTTTTCCAAAACGAAGTTGAGGTCCCAAGTTGGTGCTCTCCGGGGTGGTCTTATGTTTTTAGCCCCTCTGTGGTACTGCTTTAACAAGGGATGAGAGAATAAAGGGGGATCCATGTTATAATTTGCTGAAATGGCAGAGGCGTGGATCTTAATTGATGAGGATAGGCCTCTGTCCAGGATCTCAGTTAAGTATTGTAAAATCTGAGGAATGTTTGGAACAAAAGGGTCATGGTTTTGAGCCAGGTTCCAGGCGCAGAATCTTTTCCATTTTTCTGAGTAAGCTTTCCTGGTGCTAGGCCTCCAAAACGACATACATAACAGCTTTAGAGAGGTGTTGCCATGCAGCCAGGTTTAGGGTTTTGAGCTGACCGTGCAGGATCTGATTGTTTTGAGTCAGAAGATGTGGAATTGGAGGCAAAATCCATGGTGGGCCTTGAGCCAAGTTCCTTAAGATAGGGTACCAGTGCTGGCGTGGCCAGTCTGGAGCAATCAGGATCATCTTGTGGGTTTTGTCTAGCTTTTAGGAATACCTTTGAAAGGAGAGGTAGTGGTGGGAAGGCAAACTTTTAGGTTTTTCCAGCTGAACAGAAGAGCATCCACTTTCCATGCTTGTTAAGTCCTTGTGCAGAATTTTTGTAGTTGGCAATTCAGTAGGGAGACAAAAAGATCTGTCTGGGCATCCCCATTTTTGTTACCATGCTGAATATTTGTGGATTCAATTTCCATTCGTGAGGGTCCATGATATTTCTGCTTACATAGTCTGCCAGAGTATTTTTCTTTCCTGGCAGGAATTGTGCTTGCAGGTGAACTTGATACGTTAACAGCTGTGTTCCACAAGGTCATGGCTTGCCTGCATAGGGGATAAGAATGAGTGCCCCCTTGCTTGTATACCACATTACTGTGGTGTTCTGTCTTTAGTAATAATTGTCCTGGAAGTAGAAGGTCCTTGAAAGCTGTTATGGCATTTTGAACAGCCAACATCTTTTTGATTGATGTGAAAGATGCATCTGGTCTGTGGTCCACTTGCCCTGAATGCATTTTCCTGCCATGTGTGCTCCCCAGGCGTAATCCAAAGCATCTGTTACAGTATACCTGGCTGTGGGTTGGGTAAAAGGCTGACCCTTGTTTAGGTTACATGCCTGTGCCCACCATCGAAACTCCAGTTGTAGGCAGGGAATCATTTGGTATAACTGCTTCTAAACTGAGCATGTAGAGTCCAAACACTTCAGGTACTATTGTAACTTCCTCATATGCAGTCTGGCATATGGTAGTAGTATGCAGTATGCCGTGAATCCCAGGGCCTGCAGATTTTTTCTTGCAGGGAGATGGGACTTTCTTGCCAGTAATTGAAAATAATCTTGAACAAAGGTAAACCACAGCGTTGGGAGGAACCAATCACCAAATGAAAAAAATCCAAAGGGATATGATGTAAAAACTCCAGCTTTAATCCAAAATAGACAGGAAAACAGACAGGATAAGCGCTTTCGCTATGTAGCTTCTTCAGATCCAACACATACTCAATAAAAGTCTCTGTAATATATACTTCTCCGAATGCACTAATTAAGTACTTAAGCAATCTATTAATTATAGCTTTTAGAGACATTGCATAAAATCAAATATATATACTAATTCAAGCACTTGTGAACACAAAAACATTGCTTAAAGCATGCTTAAAATGTGCTAAATAAAAATACAGTATGAACATATAAAAACTCATATTATTTAATATTTCTCCTTTGTCTCAATTTTGGTTCAATTGAAGCTCTTTCATTCAGCCCATGGTCTTTATCAGCTTTCAACAGAATAATCCATTCTGTTTCTTTTGCTTCAGCATAGGTTTTTATATCACCTCCCCTTGGATTAGGGACTATTACTTCCAATACTTTGAATAAAAATGTGTGCTCAGAATCATGAGTTATAAAGTGCTTAGCCAGTGCATTATGTAGTGCCCTTTTTCATATGATACACATGCTCCCTCAGTAATTGAAAATAGTTGAATTTGTCTGGCGTGAGGTAAGCCATCTGGGCCGTTGTATTTAAGCTGGCACCCAGGAATATAATCTGTTGCGCGGGCAATAGTTTTGACTTTTTAGTTTACTGTGTACCCTACAGAAATTAGCAACCTTTTTACAAATGCCAGATGCTGTAGAAGAATGTCCTTGGTCTCTGCTTGAATGATGCAGTCCAGGTACGGATATATTTGAATTCCTTTTTGTCTGCAAAATGCAATTACTGGCGCCAGGCACTTTGTGAACACCCTGGGTGCAGTAGAGAAGCCAAAGGGCAGTGCAGAGAATTGGTAGTGCATTGTACCAGCTTTGAATTTGAGGTATCTTCTGCAATTTTGTCTGATAGGGACATGCAGGTATGCCTCTGAGGTCCAGAGTAACAAGCCATGATTTCTTGCCCAACATGGGCAGAAGCTGCTGTAATGTCAACATTTTGAATTTTGGAATATCCAGGTAAGTATTCAGAATTGAAAGGTCTAGTATGGGCCTCCAGGCCTTGTCCTTTCTGGGGACCAGGAAAAGTCTTGAGTAAAATCCTTGTCCTTGTTCCTGTTGTGGTACTTTTTGAATAGCTCTCATGTCCATGAGGGCTGAAATTTTTTTGTGCCTCTGCCCACTGATTTTGTGGCAGGTCTGGCATTCCTTTTAGCCTTGGTAACGTATGAAAGTGGAATCTGTAACCTTGAGACAATATTCAGGACCCATTTGTCTTGGGTGATTGTTTGCCCGTTTTGAGGAAAAAAAATGCTAGTTTCCCCCCTCTGGGGGCTTCCAAAAAGAACGTGCTTGGCGTACGAAGGGGAAAGTCATTGTGACAGTTTCCTGTAAGGTCGAGACTTGCCCTCACCACCTTTTGGTGTTGAGGTGCCCCACTGCCGCTGTCTGAGCCTCGGGGTTGAGATCTGCCCCTTGGGCATCTGTATCTGCCTCTCTGTAGCCTGACACTGGAAAGGACCAATTCTTAGCTGGCCAATTTCTGCTAAACCGAGGTGGCTTTACCTGTAAGAAATCCTTGACTGTTTGCATAGATTTAGCTTTATCCTCCATTTTCTTTAACACCTCTTCTGCCCTAACACCAAACAAAGTATCATGCTGTAAAGGAACATCCAATAATTTTGCCTTAACATGATCAGGTAAACTTTGTTCTTTTAACCAAGCATGCCTTTGAATCACAGAACCTGCAACTGCGGCTCTACAAGAGGCCTCTAAAGAACCAAAACCACATTGCAGAGTATGTTTTCTCACCTGTTCAACTGCATGCAATAAATCCTGCATTTCTTTACAATCAGGAGCTTCTGAGCTTGCAAGCATTTTCTGTTTTAATTGAGTCATTAAATATTGTTGGTACTTAAGCATGTGAAACTGGCAATTTAAAGCTCTTACTGCCAAGTTGCAGAAGTGTATACTTTCTTCCTCTATCTATCCAAAGCTCTGGAATCTGTCGGAGGGGTACTGGATTTTTTGCAATTGAAGCCTTAACCCCTTTTGGACCCTGGGAAATAGTTTCTGGATCAGAAGGGTTTTTGTAAAGAAACGTGAGAGTCAGGGACTCTAATACCTATCTGGCTTGGCTGGAGCAGGGGGCAGTCAGGAGATGAACTGGATTCAGAGAACACATCATCCACAATATCTAGGCAAAGGCAGAATAGCCAGGGGCCTGTGCTGAGGTAAGAGGAAATCCCTGAGCCTTTTCTTGGATTCTGAGTAATCCTGACTTTCCCGATGGAAATGCTCCCTCATTGTATGCAAAATTTCCCCAAAAGAATAATCCTCAGGAGGAGTGGCTGAAGGGATAGATGCTTCAGCATCAGAGTCCTCATAGGGGGTAGAGAGTATCCCTGGTCTGAAGAGGAATCGGAGGAAATGGAAACCTCAGAGGAGTCATGGTCTGTATCCTGCCTAGGCCTTTTCTCAGCAGGGGGATGGGAACACCTGATTAGAGTAATGAGGTCTTCGGCCATTGAGCATCTGTTTCTTAGGCATGGAGGACTGTCCAGGAGAATGCTGCACTTGTTTCTTTGTCTTTAATGGTACCTTTGTCTTGGCTGTTGTCTTAATGGTAAGATGAGGTCTGAAAACACCCTCAGAAGCCTATGCCTGCTCAGCGGCTCCGGACCCATCTGAGGGATTAGTTTCCGTAGGCCCAATACCTTGAGTTTCCAGAGGCCTAGATGTCTCCACGTGGGAGTCGGGAGCAGCCTGTGGCTCTGAGGTAGCGGGTGTCAGGGGCTGCAAAAGCGCCTCACTGAGAACTGGTGACTGGCCTAGAAGAGGTTTCGTCGGTTTTGGACCTCGGATGCCTGTCTTTATCCTTGTCTTTGCATTTTTTCGGTACTGAGGTCGGCTGATCCAACAGCATCGTATAATTGAACTTTCGGCCAAAGTACTGCAAAGCAAAATCAAAACGTCTTTTTAGAGTGCGTTTGTTAAACCTAGCACAAAACCAGCAACTAGTGATGTTGTGATCAGGGCCTAGGCATGGAATACATACAGTAACAGTGGAAGTCCTTATGAGGTATTTGCTTCCCACAAGAAATACAATTTACTTTTTCTGACATCGGTCAGAGGCAAGAAAAAAAAAAAGTTTCCCCAATGGGGTACTTAGCTTTATTGAAGACTTCAGATCTGAAGTTAGACTTCGAAAACCTCAGGAGTCAGCAGACCGGCTCTTGCGAACTGCTTCTGCTTCGGGCACCGCGCGGCAAGAAAGACTGAAGAAAATGGCGTCGGGTGTATCTTATATACTCCTGGTGCACTGACGTCAGGGAAGAAGCGACAGCAACCGATGCCGGACCAAAGCTTTGGAACTCAGACCGACTGCGCAACTGCCTGACGGCAGGTAACCCAAGTGTAATGACTGCAGCAGTGTAACATGAACATCAGAGAGATCACGCAATTAGCCAAGCTGCCAGGTTCAGGGTTTGAAGCAGAGGATGCAGAATCTGGCCCTCCTGCTAGGACAGCAGGGTAGGGGTCTGAGACGTGTCATGGTGCCAGCAGTGACACTGCGCAACAGGGGGCACCAGTGTTGGTGCAGCCAGTCTGGTGCCATCAGTATCGTCCTTGGTTTGTCCTGTTTGATCTTTAGTATTTTGGAGAGGAGAGGCAGAGAAAAGGCATAAACTGATAGATATTTCCATCTGAAGGACAGGGCATCCACTTTCCAAGCTTGTTTATGGGGAGTCCTTGTGCAGAATGTATCCAATTGGTAGTTCTGGGGAGAGGCAAACAGGTCTATATAGCTGAGCTCCCCCATTTATCAACATGTTGAAAGTCTTTGCTTCCCGTTTCCACTAGTGTGGGTCCATGAGATTTCTGCTTAGTCCGTCTGCCAGTGTATTTACCTTTCCTGGCAGGAATTGTGCCTGCAGATGTACTTGATAAGTCAGTGCTGTGTCCCACAGTCATGGCTAGTCTGCAGAGGAGGTAAGAGTGAGTGCCTACCTGCTTGTTTATACACCACATGACAGTGTAGTCCATCAGTAGTTGTCCCGGATGAAGTAGGTCCTTGAGGGCTGTCAGAGCATTCTGAACAGCTAGCATCTCATTTTTGATTGATATGTAGATGCATTTGGTTGGGGGCCCATGGGCCTTGAATACATCTTCCTGCCATGTGTGCCCCCCAGGCATAACCTGATGCATCCGTCAATGTCTGCCTGGCTGGGGTAAGGTGAATGGCTGTCCCTTGTTCTGGTGACAGGCCTTCACCCACCATCGAAACTCCTGCTGCAGGCAGGGAATGAGAGTAATTGTTTCCAGGCTGTGGCAATGCTGAGCCCAAACACAAAGCCTGCAGAATTTTTCGTGCAGATAACTAGGGCCTTTGTTGCCAACCGTTTTGAAATAGGTAGACAGTTGCCTTTGTCTGGCGTGAGACAAGTCATCTGGGCAGTTATATTTAAGCTTGCACCCAGGAATATTATCTCGAGAGGGTATTAGTTTTGATTTTTGTTCGTTGACTGTGTACCCTAGGCATGGAAGTAATCTTTACAAATACCAGATGCTGTAGTAGAATGTCCTTGTTCTCTGCTTGTATGAGGCAGTCCAAGTAAGGATATATTTGCATTCCTCTGTCTGCAGAATGCAATTACCGGTGCCAGGCACTGTGAAGACCCTGGGCACAGTAGATAAGCCAAAAGACAGTGCAGAGAATTGGTAGTGCATTGAGCCAGCTTTGAATCTGAGGTATCGTCTGCAGGATTGTCTGGATTGGGACATGCAGGTATGCCTCTTAGGTCTAAAGTCACAAACCAAGCCTTCTTGCCCAGCATGGGCAGAAGATGCTGTAAGGTCAACATTTTGAATTTTGGTATATCCAGATGTGTTTAGAATAGATAGGTCCAGTGTTTAGAATAGATAGGTCCAGTATTGGTCTCCAGGCTTTGTCCTTTCTGGGTACCAGGAATAGTCTTGAATAAAATACTTGTCCCTGCTCTTGTTCCGGTACTTGTTGAATGGCCCTCATGTACATGAGGGATGAGACTTGTTTTTGTGACTCTGCCCATTGTTTTTTTTTTTGGTAGGTCTGGCCAACATTTGCCCTTGGCAGGGTATGAAAGTGAAACTTGTAGCCCTGTGACATTAAGACCCATTTGTCCTGGGTTATGATGTGCCAATTTTGAGAAAAGGTGCTGCCTGAAGATAAGTGCTTGGCGCAGGCAGGGGGAAGTCATTGGGACTTTTTTCTGTAAGGCTCTGATTTGTCTTCTCCACTTTTGGAGGTAGAAGCACCCCATTGTTTAGATCTGTATGAACCCTGGGGCTGGGATCTGCCTCTTGGGCGTCTATCTGCCCCTTTCTGGGCAGACACTGGAAAGGATAACACACAAGAAAAAAGAGCCAGCAAACGACCAGATAAGATGAATATTGTATTTAAAAATACATAACAGCAAACACCCCGGTTTCACCCCGGTTTCGGCTGGAAACAATCTACACAGCCTTCTTCAGTGTATGAGAAACCATCAAATCAAAGCTGTTTAAATAGCATGAAATCAGATCCCATTGGTGGATGCTCATAAATATTAATTTAATCCAGGGGGAAACAAGCCACCAAGTTTAATAATCCATTTATTTTCTTTCCCATTCAATACTGTATGCCACCCTGTTTTGTTAGAACAATTACCATGTACAATATCAATAATGGTAAACAGGAACTTGGCCGTGGGATGCGCCATATGGTGTTTATATAAAGCATTGTTCATTCTTTGTTTGATATTGCTAATGTGTTCTGAGATGCGTATTCTCATGGGACGTGATGTTTTCCCCACATAGAATGCTCCACAATTGCAAGTAGCCAGATAAATAATCCAATCGCTACTGCAATTAGCAAAAAAGCGGATATCAAAAACTTGGGGCAATTCCTACTGGAAAATTCCTTGGATTTGTTAATGTATTGGCAGTTAGTGCAATGACCACAAGGGAAACATCCACATAAGATGTCCCCTGATAAAGTTGTCTGGACATACCCAGCATATCTGGTGTCACTATATTTATAATGATTGAAATATGAATTCAAATTTTTGCCTTACCTATATGAAAAGAAATGGATTATTAAACTTGGTGGCTTGTTTCCCCCTGGATTAAATGAATATTTATGAGCATCCACCAATGGGATCTGATTTCATGCCATTTAAACAGCTTTGATTTGATTGTTTCTCATACACTGAAGGAGGCTGTGTAGATTGTTTCCAGCCGAAACCGGTCTGTTTTCTGTTATGTATTTTTAAATACAATATTCATCGTATCTGGTCATTGTTTGCTGGCTCTTTTTTCTTGTGTGTTATTGTATCTTACTTTTGGAGCCGTGCATCAGCTCTCGTGCAGGGAATTTGTTGTGTGTAACACTGGTTCTCACTTCCTGCTGGGGCCTGCGACCTTGATACCGCTGCATGGATTTGTTGCAGCCTTGCTTCCCTCAGCTTTCGCTCTTGGAATTTATACTTTGTTTTGGACTACATTGGTGGATTTTGCATCTTCCCATTCGCATAATTTGCCTTCCCGTGTTTGTAAGTACTGAACTTTATTTGGACACTACAGCATATGCCTTTGGACATCAGCCCTGCTTTTCGCTTTTTTATTTGCCATATGGTTGCTATTTTGGGTGATTCCGAAACAGACTTTATTCTGTGGCATTACTCGTCTTCTGAAAGTTAGTTTTGGGTGCAATTCTTGTTTTCGCCTGTTTTTTCAGCCCCTTATGAAGCGTTGTTTACACTGCACGCTTCTGGTTTACAGAAGATAAAGGGTTTTATATAACTGAACGAGATTTCCTCACTCTAGCAATTTTGAAATTATATGGCGATTACATATATATATTTTTCAACTTTCTACTTTTGGATATCATACTTGGAATTTATTTCTACTATATGGCATTTTATGTGCTTTTGATGCAACTGGGCTACCGGCCGTTTGAGCGAGACATATTTGGAGGACATTTTACCATCATATGGGCATTATATTAGGTCCGGGACATTTTCTGCTACATATTTGGACAACTCATCTTACAAGGACATATTGGGTGTTTCTGGTGTGCCTAGTTTCCTTAAGTCTATTGCAGGTTTCAGTAATATGGTTATTTGAATTTTTCAAATGTATTCACATTACTGCCTTTTCTCTATTTGTACGCATTGTTATAAGATTGTTTTTTACTTTTGGATCATATACTTGGAATTATTTCCCAGTACATGGCATCTTGCGTGTTTGATGCAACTGGGCTGTCATCTGAGTGCAACCTATCTGGAGGACATTGTACTATTATATGGACAATATTTGGTCCGGGACACTTCTGCTACATATTTGGACAATATTTATCTTACAAGGACATATTGGGTGTTTTTGGTGCACCTAGTTTCTCTTGGTCATCTGTAGTTTTCAGTAATATGGAGGTTTGAATTTTCCTAAATGTATCTACATTATTTGTTTTTCCTTTTATTATAAATCTGTATACATTGTTAAAATATTGGTCAGGGCTGCCATACAGGTGCTTTATTATTCTATGTATACACAGAGGTTCCATTTTCATGTTGGGGTATGGATCTTGATCTAAATTGCTTTGTAGGTATCCAACTTTTGGATATCATTATTGTGTAGGTCATTCTTCAAATGGATTCACTAACATTGTGTATACAGGTACTCAATTTTGGCTTTACCTTATTCAGCACATGATTATTTTACATTCTTAGCATTGCTGGGAACAATCAATGTATATAGATACATATTGATATTTTTGAATGTGTGGACTCCACATTATTTGTTGGGTCTATGGGATTGTACTCCTTTTGGATTTAAATAGTACTATTTATAATTTTTTGATCTCATCATTTTTGGTTTGTATATTCGGCTTTTCCTCTGATCCCTGAGAATACTATTTGTATATATCTCTTGAGCATTTACTTTCTGAATAATATTTCTGGCGTTGGTCCAGCATCAGTGTTTTTCCCCGGTTTGGATTATATGGTTCATTTTATTTGACCTGTGGCCTCTTCTTATCCAGCCCCCTATCAATACATACTTTTGCTACATGGTCTTTTTTTGGCCTTCATGATTATATTGTATTCTTTATGATATTATATTCTGGGCATTTACTTTGGGTATGGACGCAGCTTAACCTTTATTACTGTGGACTTTGCTGTTATTGTCCATTAACCATCTTCATATATGCCTTTTAAGCTGTCGTAGTTTTGTATTCAAAACTATTATGGACAGTTTTTGGAAATAGTTGTACATTATGGATTTATCTAATTTAATCACTGGATTGATTACGGATAGAGAGGACCTTGGGGCCTTTGGGCTCTGTCCTTCTAATCAGGGCAATACTGATTTATCCGATTCATCCAATCCAGAAGTACTTTGTCATAAGCTTTTTGATGATTTGAACAGATGGGCAAATGTCTGGCGCAGCAAACTCTTTAAAGCCTATCAGGCTGCTATTACTCCTAGGGGTTTACGTATACGTATTACCCCTCATGTGTCTAATGCTGATGAGTTGACCACACAATGGCTTAAGATACAACAGGAAGCCACTATGGCTTTGTTGTGGAATTACACAAATTTCACAACCGTGCTGTTGATAGGGGACTGGATGAGAGTACTGCTACGGTGAATAAACTAAAAACTTTTTGAACAGGAGCCTTTCTTTGGGGGTCAGCTTACTAAAGCGGCCTCTGATTTAAAAAAGTTTGATGCTGAACTCAGGGCAAGAAAAATGAAGAAATTCTCTAGGGATCAGGAGGACTATTCCCGAGGGAGTCCCTTTACACATCAGACCAAACATGTTAGATTTACTAGTTCTCCTGCCCCTTCCAACAAGAGGAAGAGACCACGGTCCATTCTGCGTAAGCGCAGTATTGATACTTCATCTATTGAGGATACATCCTCTGGGACTGACCATGAATCCCTGGTGGTATCAGGGTCTCCATCCCCAAAAAGGACCCCTGGGGTTGTCCCTTTAGGACAAAATACAAGCGGGGGGGGGGCGCAAACACACAAGAGGTTCACAACATTCAAGGGTTATTGGAAATGGCATTGAAGAATTGAATGAATGTTTTAGCACCAATGTTTTAAATGTCCAATTTTGAATTGTCTTCATCGCATATCAATGTCCTTAAAGGGTTAACATTCATACCTGGCTTTACGGTTTCGGAAGATTTAGAGTTTTTGTAGACTCTAAAATTTGAAATTGTTCTTTGGTGAATCTGATAGTAATTTTGATGTTGGCAAATTTACATATCATAAATCCAGTTTTTCTCCACCCATGCATCCTATAGCTCATCAGTTCCAGAACAGCGTTCTTAAAGATCTACATTTTTTCAGTTCTGATGTGGTGTATAAACAAAATATTACGTATGCTGAAAAGCAGGCTATTCTGGAACTACAAAGCAATAAGGATATTGTAATTATTTCAGCTGATAAGGGTGGTGCTGTTGTCATTCTAAACTGCACTATGATAATGAGGCCAAAAACAACTATTTGATGCCAGATATTCACACATGTCTGTAGATACCACATTCAGATTTATTCAACGGCTAGAACAATTTTTAATAGAGGCTAAAGATCGTGCGATTATTACTAATGAGACTGCACATCAACTTCTCATTAAGGATCCTAGTATTCAGTATATTTATTTCCTCCCCAAAATTCATAAGGATGCTACACATCCACCAGGTAGACCAATAGTCTCTGGGAGGGGATATATTACCGAGCCACTTTCATTATTCTTGACCAAGTATCTTAAATTACAAGTTATGTACTCACCATAACGTTCCATCTGAGTAGGTGTATTCATTTGTCTGCAACCTGTGGGTTATGGATCCGATATCTGATCCGAACCGGCATGGTTTACCAGCTATGGATCCAAGCTCTCAGCTCCTCCCCTCACCCGTAATGCCCTGCTCTACCCTCATGACCTCAGATCGAGTTTGCCAACAGCAAGAACACCCTGAAAAGGGTAACAACATCTGCAGGAAACTGAAAGGCCAGGGGGATAGGAGGGCGGGATGGTTGCAGACAAATGAATACACCTACTCAGATGGAACGTTATGGTGAGTACATAACTTCTAAATCTGAAGTAGGAGATTCATTTGTCTGCAACCTGTGGGACAGAGTCCCCAGCTACCTGAATCTTGGGCGGCCATCATGGAAGGATATTCCGGAGCACTGCGGAGCCAAAGGATGCTCTACCCCTAGATGCAAGATCCAACTTGTAGTGGGAAATAAAAGTATGAGATGAAGCCCACGTGGCTGCTGCACAAATATCATCTAGAGGAATCCTAGCCTTAAAGGCTGCCTATGTAGAGACTGACCGGGTTGAATGGGCATGTACACCCTCCGGTGCGGGCCTTCCCGAAGCTTGATAAGCCAATAAGATACATTGTGAAATCCAGCGAGATAATGAGACTTTAGAAATTGGTTTGCCCAAATTAAATTTAGCAAAGGAAATGAACAACTGGTCGGATTGCCTATGACCAGCCGTCCTGTTTAGATAAAATCTTAGTTGCCTGTGAACATCTAAGGAGTGAAGCTTGTATTCACCTTTGTTTTCATATTTAGGAAAGACAGGGAGGTTAATGGATTGTTTGCTTCAGAAGCTACCTTAGGAAGAAAGGATGGGTTGGTCCTGAGGTAAACACGGTCCGGATGAAAGACCAAGTAAGGAGGTTTAGCTGATAATGCTTGAAGCTCTGAAACTCTCTTGGCCGAAGTAATGGCTACTAAGAAGGCGGTCTTGAAAGATAATTTCAGATCTACTGTAGCCGCCGGTTCAAAGGGGGGGGGCGGTCAAGGCCTGGAGAACTAAGGAAAGGTCCCAAGGAGGAACCGCTTGCTTTACAGGGGCCTGAGAAGAAAAGTACCTTTAAGGAATATCTTACACAACTTGGCCGACATCAGTGGATTGGAGTCATGACCAATGTGATAATGGGAAATTGCCGCAAGTTGTACTTTGACCGTGGAACTGCTGGCACCATCATTAAAAAGAGTGGTTAAGAAATCAAGCACCAAAGGGAGAGGAAAGTACAGTTTTGTACCTACCATAAATGTAGATGTTCGAGGATTCCATTGCTGCAGTCCTTACTATTGGGTATAGTCCGCGTCCAGTCGGCCCGAATACCAGAGTATAAGGCTGACGTCGGTCAGGGCGCATTAGACTGACGTCAGTACGTCAGGGTACTAATGCGCATGACCGACGTCATATCCTCAGTCTTTTCTTGCCCCAGATGTCAGAAGACCCTAAAAAGACAAGTCCCAAAAAACCTGCACCAAAAACATGTACAATATATACAACAATATATACAAAAATATAAGCATGTAAACTCACCTACACAACCACCCCTAAACACAGAGGGAAGGAGGGAGGGTAAATTGGACTGCAGCAATGGAATCCTCGAACATCTACATTTATGGTAGGTACAAAACTGTACTATGTTCTTCGTTTTCCATTGCTGCAGTCCTTACTATTGGGTAGAATCCCAAAGCAGAGGTAAGGAGGCTGGCAAATCATAAAGAAGTAGGAGCTGACAACATGCCTTGCAAAACAGCTGTGGCAAAACCAGCCCTAGACTTAGAGTAGATAGGAAGGTGATAATGCTTAGAGAAAGTATGCACTGAACTCCAAGTAGCTGCTTCCAAAATATCCTTAGTTGCCACCCCTTAGAAATGCTGTTGAAGTGGCAGTAGCCCTAGTGGAATGAGGCCTAATCCCAGCTGGAATCTCCTTGCCATGATGGGAATAACAAAATGCAATGCAAAAGCCAATCCACCTAGAAATAGTTTGTTTTGACACAGGCTTGCCCTGTGAACTCAAAGCAAAAGAAACAAACAACTGCTGAGACTGCCTAAAATCCTTAGTCCTGCTTAAATAATAACGCAATTGCCTGTGTACATCTAAAGTGTGCAAAATCTTTTCCCCTTTATTTTGAGGGTCTGCATAAAAGTAGGCAAATGAATAGTTTGGTTTAAAGCCACACTAGAAACCACCTTAGGCATAAAGGAAGGATTAGTACGTAATGATACCCTATCCTTATGGAAAATCAAAAGGGCTCTACTGCCATAAGGGCCTGCAACTCAGACACCCTTCTTGCAGAAGTAATAGCCAACAGAAAAGCAGTCTTCCATGACAAGTATTTCAATTCAGCAGTAGCTGCAGGCTCAAAAGGTTGTAGAGTAAGTTTTTCCAACACAAAATTGAGATCCCAAGCAGGAGTAGGAGCTCTACGTGGGGTCTTATATTCTTTGCCCCTCTAAGAAACTGCTTGAACAAAGGATGCGAAAACAAAGGTGGGTCACAATCATAGTGAGCTGAAATTGCTGCAGCATGAATCTTAATGGAAGAGAAGGACAAACCTTTGTCCAATAACTCAGTAAGATATTGAAGAGCCACACTCAAATTAGGCTCAGAAATCTCCAAATTCTTTGCTGTACTCCAAAATAAAAATCTCTTCCATTTTTCTCGTACACTCTCCTTGTACTAGGTCTTCTAGCTTCCATAATCACATTTAAAACTTGTTGAGGAAGTTGAGACCTGCTGTGTTTCAACACAGAATATGCCAGGCTGTTAGATGAAGAGAGTGAAGCTTGACATTGAGCAGATGACCGTCCTTCTGAGATAACAGATGAGGAATCAGAGGTAAAGGCCATGGAGGCTTCTTTACTAGACTCCGTAGTAGTGGGTACCAGTGTTGCCGAGGCCAATCTGGAGCTATCAAAATCATCCTTGGCCTGTCTTGTCTGACCTTTAATAATACCTTTGGAAGAAGAGGCAGAGGTGGAAAGGCATACACATGAAGGTTTTTCCAACTGAAAGACAGAGCATCCACTTTCCAAGCTGTGTGATGAAACCCCTTTGTGCAATACTTTGGCAGCTGGTGGTTTAGTGGAGAAGCGAACAGATCTATGTCTGGAGTTCCCCATGACACTGTCAATTTCTGAAATACATGAAGATCCAGTTTCCACTCGTGGGGATCCATGATTTGTCTGCTTAACACATCTGCTAAGGAGTTCTGTGCTCCTGGCAGAAACCTTGCCTGAAGAGTTAGTTGCAAGCTTAGCGCAGTCTCCCATAAAATCATTGCTTGCCTGCATAGAGGATAAGAATGTGTTCCCCCTTGCTTGTTGATGTACCACATGACAGTTGTGTTGTCTGTTAGAATCAACACCTGCCCTGGAAGAAGTAACTCCTTGAAAGCCATTAATGCAAACTGGACTGCTAACATCTCCTTCATGTTGATATGTAGATGCTGTAGTCTGGCAGGCCACTTGTCTTGTATCCACTTTCCATTTAGATGAGCTCCCCAAGCAATGTCCGAGGCATCTGTCGTTAAAATCTGACTTGCCTCTGGCCGGGTCACAGAGAGTCCCTTGTTTAGGTGACATTCCTGAGCCCACCACAAGAATTCTTTTTGAAGGCAAGGTATTATTTGAATGACAGTGTCCAAATCCTGGCAGTGCTGTGTCCATACATTTTGAGATACCATTGTAGCTTCCTCATATGCAGTTTGGCATTGGGAAGCACCAGAATACAAGATGCCATGAACCCTAATGCTTGAAGGACTGTCCTTGCAGTCAGCACGGACTGATGAGATAGTTGATGGAAGTAAAGTGACAGACTCTTTTGTTTGTCCGGGGTTAAAAGGCCATCTGGGCTGCTGTATTCAGTCTCACACCCAGAAAGCACATGTCTTGAGAGGGTACTAGACTGGACTTTATTTCGTTCACAGAATACCCTAGGCATCTTAGCACTGCTATAACATATTCCAGATGCTGTAGAAGGTCTTCCTTTTCTTGAGCCAGAATCAGGCAGTCGTCCAAGTAAGGATAGATTTGAATTCCTTGAAGCCTGAAGTAAGCTATCACTGGAGCCAGAACCTTTGTGAATACTCTGGGCGCAGTAGATAAGCCAAAGGGCAATGCAGAGAACTGATAATGAGAATTTCCAGCTCGAAACCGCAGATACTTCCTGCAACTTAGCCTTATAGGCACATGAAGGTAAGCTTCCTTGAGATCTAAAGTTACCATCCAGTGATCTTTGCCCAGCAGAGGTAAAAGCTGTTGTAACGTCAACATCTTGAACTTGGGAATGTCCAGAAAAGTGTTGAGGAGAGATAAATCCAAAATTGGTCTCCACGTGTTCCCCTTCTTTGGTACTAGGAACAGGCGAGAATAAAATCCTAGGCCCCTTTCTGATACAGGGACTGGCTGAATGGCCCCCATCTGGAGTAACTGAGAAACTTGCTTGTGAGCCTCCTTTCTTTGTGGAGGAGGAACGCCTGGCATGCCTTTGAAGGGGGCATTGTATGGAAATAAAATCTGTAACCGTGGTGAATGATATCAAACACCCATTTGTCTTGAGTAATTAAATCCCAATTTTCTTTGAAAAGAGACAGTCTTCCTCCCAAAGGAGCTGCCAGACGAGAATCTACTGGCAGCTGAAAAGACAGGTCATTGGGTCTGTTTACGAAAGGACTGACCCCTGCCCTCACCAGAAGTCTGAGCAGGTGAACTCCCTGTTCTAGGCCTAAAAGAACCTTGAGCCCCGCCCCTACCACGTCTAGACCTACCCCTAGACTGGGAATCATAAGCAGGATATGTCCACCCCTTAGCAGGCCAATTTCTACTAAACTTCGGTGGCTGCACCTGCAAAAATCTTTAACAGTTTGCATAGACTTAGCTTTGTCCTCCATTTTCTTTAAAACTGCTTCCACAGGCGATCCAAACAACACATCAGACTGTAAAGGAGCATCCAAAATCCTTGTCTTAACATGCTCAGCTAAATTCTGATCCTTCAACCAGGCATGCCTGCGAAGAACAGAACTAGTAGCAGCCACCCTCGAGGAGGCCTGTACAGCATCAAAACCACATTGCAAAGAATGCTTACCCACTTGCTCAGACACATGAACCAAGTCCAGCAACTCTTTACACTCAATACCTTCCGCCAAAGCATCCACCTTAGATTTTAATTGTGAAAGGAGATAATTCTGATATTTTAGCATGTGAAACTGACAATTCAACGCTCTCATGGCTAGAGTGGAAGAAGTATACACTTTCTTTCCCCACCTATCCAAGGCCCTTGCCTCTTTATCAGTGGGAACAGGATTTTTAACCACAGAAGCCTTAACACCTTTAGGCCCTGAGAAATAGTTTCTGGGTCCGCCCTAGGACTCTTAAACAAATACTTATGAGCTTGGGCACCCTATAATACCTATCAGGCTTAACAGGAGCAGGAGGCAAAGAGTCAGGATTCAGGGAAGCCTCTGCAAAACATCTTCCACCACATTCAACACAGGAGGAATAGCTAAGGGCCTATGCTGGGGCAAAACAAGAATTCCCTAAGCCTTTTCCTGGAATCAGAGTAATCCTGGCCTTCCCATTTAAAGTGCTCCCTCATGGAATGCAGAGTCTCTGAAAATGAGAAATCCTCAGGAGGAGAAGCTGTAGGAGTGGAATCATCCACATCAGAATCAGAATAAGTAGGATACTCCTGCAAGTCTTCCATGAAGACTCTGAAGCCTCTGAACACTGTTCAAAACTATCAAACTCGGTTCCACCCTAGGCCTCTTATCAGGCGGGGCATAGAACCTCTAATCATAGTAATCAAATCTTCTGCCATTTTAAGCATATGTTTCTTAGGTACAGAACCCGAAATGCTAGGAGAAGCCCCACTGAAGCTGAACTAGGCCTACCTCTCAAAGAAGTTTTGGCAACAGAAGGAGAGGCTCTAACTACCTTGGGAAGAGAGGGAAGAACAGTTACCTGAGAAGCCCCTCAGCCTGGCCTACCTCCTGAGAAGGCACATCCTGTAACAGTAAAGTTTCTGCCTGAGACTCCATGGAAACTCCTGGCAAAACCTCTGGCTCCACTGAGCCTTCTAAAGAACCGGCGTCCGGGACTGCCGGTTCATCAACCCTAGGCTTCACTGTTTTGTCCTTGCGCTTCTTGGGCGGGCGGAGCATCCGGCGGCATTTTATAATTGCAACGCTTCCCAAACACTAACCTGGCACAGTCTAACCTCCTCTTAATAGTGCGTTTGTTAAACCTAGCACAAGAGCGGCAACCAACAACGTCGTGCTCAGGCCCTAAACAAGGTATACACAAGGTATGGTAATCCCTATGAGGTATCTGTTTCCCACAAGAAATACAGTTATTCACTTTTTCTGACATCCGGTAAAATACTGAGGCAAGACAAATCCAAAATGTTCCCAACGGGTACTTAGCCAACTCTGTTTCGGTCTGAAACTCCGGTTTCGGAAATATTTCAGAACGCCAACCTGCACTCGCAAAACTGCTTCTGCATCGGACCATGCGGCAAAAAAGACTGAGGATATGACGTTGGTCATGCGCATTAGTACCCTGACGTACTGACGTCAGTCTAATGCGCCCTGACCGACGTCAGCCTTATACTCTGGTATTCGGGCCGACTGGACGCAGACTATACCCAATAGTAAGGACTGCAGCAATGGAAAACGAAGAACATCTGTGAAGGGGTTTAGGCCTGGCCGCTCCGCCCACAACGAGAACAGTTTCCACTTGCTGCGGTAGACTTTCCCAGTGGATGGCTTATGAGCTGCCACCAGGATGGCCTTAACAGGGGACGAAATATCGGGAGTCCTGATCAAGAGTGGAACTGGAGCAGCCAAGCGGTCAGCTTCAGGTTGTCTAGGTTCGGAGGAGATAAGTGGGATGGATGAGATATCAGATCCGGAATGGGATCTAGAATTTAAGGAGGATTCACAGAGTGAGACCTTAGGAAGGGGAACCAGATCTGTAGAGGCCAAAACGGAGCGATGGGAATCATTCTGTACCCCAACCGAGAGGCTTTCTGAAGCATCAGAGGCAAGGGGGGTAAGCATAAAGAAGACCAGGTGGCCAAGCATGCACCAGAGCGTCTCTTGGGGAACCTCCGGGAGGAGGTATCAGAGCGAAAAAACTGTCGCACTTGGTGTTTGAGGGAGAGGCAAAAAGATCGCAACAAGGAGTTCCCCACCATGCGAATATGCGTTCCGCTACCTGAGTATTGAGAGACCACTCGTAAGGGGTGAGAATGGTGCGACAGTTTGTCCGCCAGGATGTTGGACCGACCCGGAATATGCGTTGCTATGAGAAAGCGATTGGTGGAGATTGCCCATTCCCAAACTCTCATGGCTTCGACAAAGAGGGTAAGACCTGGTTCCTCCTTGCTTGTTGATATACCAGGCAACCGACGTTGTCCGATTGAATCGCAATTGTTCCCAAGGGAAGAAAGGCCTGAAGTGCTAGCAACGCTAAGAGCACTGCTCTCATCTCTAGAACGTTGATATGCAGTAAGGTCTCTGAATCGTTCCACGTGCCTTGGACGGTCCGGCCTGCAAAATGCCCCCCCCCCACCCGAGGTGGGAGGCGTCCGTGGTCACCGTGGCGAGAGGGGGAGAAGCACAAAATGGGCAGCCTCCGTGGAGATCTGGAGAGTGTAGCCACCACAGGAGGGACCGCTTGCAAGCCTTGCTGATCGCAATGGGATGATGCATAGGAAGAGCAAGATACGACCACTGGACTAGGAGTGTCCATTGGAGGATGCGCATATTGAACCTGGCGAGAGGAAGAAGTGCTATAGCAGCCGCCATGGACCCTAGAGCCCTCAGGACCAACTCCGCCAGAACTGAGCTTGAGTGGAGAATGGCCCGCACCTGGAGTTGCAGATTTTGAACTCTGTCCGCAGTGAGGAAGGCTTTTAATCTCCTTGTGTCTAACCTGGCACCTATAAAATCTATGAACTGCGTGGGTGCTAGGATGGATTTTTTTGTGTTTATAGTGATGCCCAGACGGGGAGCAAGATGGAGAAAGGAGTCTCGCGCCAAAAGTAGCAGATGCCTTGGGGCAGTGAGGAGCCAGTCGTCCAGGTAGGGAAAGACCTGTACCCCCTGAAGCCTCAAGTGGGCCGCTACCACTGCTAATACTTTGGTGAACACCCTGGGGGCTGTGGTGAGACCAAAGGGAAGGACCCGGAACTGGTAGTGACTGGCTCCCAGCCGGAAGCGGAGAAACCTCCTGGAGCGCCTGTCCATTAGTATGTGGTAGTACGCATCCTTGAGGTCTATGGAGTACATCCAGTGATTTTCTCCCAGAAGGGGGAGAATAGACTGCAGCGTGACCATTCGGAACTTCTCCTTGGGAACTGCCAGGTTCAAGAGTGAAAGGTCTAAAATTAGTCTTAGATCCCCCGTCTTTTTTGGCACTAAAAAAAACCTGGAGTAGAACCCTGATCCGATCTGGTCTGGGGGGACGGGCTGGATGGCTCTTTTCTTTAGCAGATGGCCAATTTCTGCCAAAGCGGCCTCCCACTGACCGGGTGGAACGTCGGGGAGGGACTTCAATTTTGGCAAGTGAAGAAAGGGGATACGGTATCCTCTGGATATGATCTGGAGAACCCAGCGGTCTGATGTTATGGACTCCCATGCCGCCAGGTGCTCCGAAAAACGTCCCCCGACTGCCTCCAGAGTGGAGCAGCCGGGCAACCCCTCAGGGCTGCTGCGCGGGCCGTTCAGAGAAGGGTTCTCTGGACCCGAAGTTCCTGGGAGCCCCTCTGCCCCTAGGGCAGCGTCCTCCCTGTCCTCCTCTGCCACGGAAGGACTGGTTGTCCTGAGCAGGCTGGGATTGCTGCGACTTCCGGAACCACTTCTGACCCTTTTGGTTCCTAGAATAGGGCCTCTGGGGTGCAGAGAAGCGTATTCCGACGGCAGACAGCGTCTTCCCATCCTTCTCGCTCTGGGTCAAAGTGTCGCGAACAGTTTTGCCAAAGAGGGCAGAACCATCGAAGGGGGCGTTCGCAAATGACGCCTTGGAGTCTGAGAAATCGCAATGACGGAGCCAGGCCTGACGTCTAGTAACAAGGCCTGCCCCTGCGGCTCTAGCGGCACCTTCCGTAGCATGGGAGAGTAGCCGCATAGAGGTATTGGTGACTGACCTGAGAGTGGCCATGCGGGTGGAGTGCAGCACTTTGTCCTCCTCCGACATGGACTCTGGGGGGGATGCAGCATATTCTTTAATAAGATCGCGCTGCATCCTAATCACGTGTGCCAGATAGTTCAGCGCCCTTACAGAGAAGGTCGCTGAACTAAACATCCGCTTCCCCAAGCAGTCCATCATCCGGGACTCCTTGCTCGGGGGATGGACTGAGGGACTCTCCTGAGCAAGTTCCCTCTTGGTGGCCGCCGCCGTCAACATGGCATCTACCGGAGGCCCCTTACTCCAATGGGCACAGTCAGCCGGGGGACAGAATACGGTCGGGCCTTTTAGGGATTGGCTCCAAGGTGTCCGGTTCCTTCCACGCCCTGGTGGTAATGAGGTCCACCAGGGGGTCGGCAGGAGGGGACACCCAAGAGGTAGACGGGCCCGCTTCAAATGCCTCCAAGAACACGGACTCGTCCGAGGAAGACTTGGTGGCAGACCACCCCCCCCTTATGCAGAGCATTTCCATGATGTCCCCAAATGAGACATCCTCGGGGGTGACCGTGGGGAGCCTTCCCCTTCCTCCAAATCCGTGTCTTCTGAGAGAGACTCGGGGGAGTCAATGTGCCTCCTTTTGCACGTATGTGAACATCCTCCGGGGGGCTGTCAGAGGACTCCTCGCAAACAGTAACCTGTTCCAGGGGAACAGCTTGGGGCACAGGAGCGGGCTGTCCCAAGGGCCGGATGGTGGAAGCCTGACCCAGTACAGAGGGAGCGCGGGACGGAGCCGAAGCAAGTGCCGGGGGTCCGGAGACCCTCAACAGGGCCCTCTGCACTACATCAAAAGCCAAAGGGGAGCCGACCTCAACCAAAGGATCCGACAATCGGCTCCCCCTCGGATCAGAGGAGTGGATCGAGCGCGCGCGCTCGGATCCGAAGGGACAGTGCGCTCCGACACAGACGGAGCCGAAGGAGCACTGATCCCCCCCGGATCCGAAGCTAGGATCCAGGCTCCAAGAGGTCAGATCCGAAGTACTCGAGGGCAGGGTCGGATCCAAAGTACCAAGTACTATCGGCGCCGATCCACCCCCGGCTCCGAAGCTGCTTGGCTCCAACTGCTCCGAACCCGGGTAGCGAGTCGGAGAAGGAGCAATTGGCTTGAAAAAAGGGGTCAAGCTCCCCCCCAGAGGGGGGGAGGCAAGAGCACTCCCATCTGCATCTGGGCCTGGATGAACCTTCTCATCATCCGGTCCAGATCAGCGTCTGACAGGCTATAAGTTGATCTCGACGAGGCTACCGAGGTAGGCCTTGAGTGCCTCCTCGATAGCCTCGACGGAGATCGGGTCTCCTCCTCAGGTCCCGGTGAAAAACACACTGGAGACCGGAGCCGAGGAGGGGGAGAGCCAGCAGATAAGGAGGCCGGAGGAGAAGCCCGCTTGGCTGGCGGGGCCGAAACAGAGGTCTCGGCCAGCCGCTTATGGTGCTTCTCCCTCCGGTCCTTCTTTCTAGCTTCCCTATCCTCCGAACCACTACAGGGAGGTTGAGTCCCAGGGGGAGCCGGAGAGGAGACAACCGTAGAAACGGTTACCCCCGAAGGAGCGGAGGCCGGAGCAGAGTCCGGTGGCAAAAGACCCAAGACAAGCTTGGACCTCCGCTCCTTCAATGCCCTGGGGTTGAACCCTGCACAAATGGAACATCCAGAAGTGAGGTGTTCCAACCCCAAGGCATCTAACACCGAGTGTGGCCATCAGCCGGGGAAAGCTTATGGCCGCACTCTGAGCACTTGGAGAACACAGCTTTGGGTTGTTCAGGCATCCCAAATGCAAAAAGGTTACTTAAACTAGAAATAAAGCAAAGTAACAAAATCACTCATCAGGCCCAAACACACACTATGCTACCAGCGAGGGGAGGGATAAGTAAAATTAAATTTTAAAATACTAAAAGTGTAATTAAATAATAGGGAAACCTACACTTCCACACAACTTCAAAAATTAGCACTTTAAAGACTAATAAAACTGCACTTAGCTGAAGAGCTTAGAAACGCAATCTGGTCACCAGCGCGGCAAACGAGATCTGAGGTCATGAGGGTAGAGCAGGGCATTATGGGTGAGGGGAGGAGCTGAGAGCTTGGATCCATAGCTGGTAAACCATGCCGGTTTGGATCCAATATCTGATCCATAACCCACAGGTTGCAGACAATCTCCTACTTCAGATCCATTGTTACCCTTCATACGTTCCAGTTTACAGGACAACCCACTTTTTACAAATTATTGCTGATATGCAACTGGAATCAGATTGGTATTTATGCACACTTGATGTTAGTGCATTATATACGAATATTCCACACCAGGCAGGCTTGGAGGCATTAGCTTATTGGCTTGAAATATCAAACCTATACAGTTTGGATTTCAACTCCTTCCTGGTGGGCCTGGCACAGCATGTTCTTACAAGTAACGTCTTCTATTATAAGGATCTTTGTTTTTGGCAAACAAAAGGGACTGCAATGGGGGCATCTTTTGCCCCTATTTATGCGGATATCTTTATGGCCTATGTAGAAACACATATTTATGATCCTTCCAGAAACACATTTTTACCTGATATTGATATATGGAGACGTTACTTGGATGACGTATGGCTTGTTTGGAAAGGTACCGAAACTGGACTTATGGAATTTGTTTCTTATCTCAACAATGATGAACGGGGGTTAGTTTTTACTGAACATCATGATCTGAATAGTATCACATTTTTGGATGTCCTAGTCAACAGGCTTCCTGATGATACCTTGGGGACAGAGATGTATAGAAAATTCCCACAGTACAATTCCATTTTACATGCTTCCAGTTTCCACCCTCCACATATAGCACAAAACATTCCTAAGGCCCAGTTCATTCGGGCCAAACGCATATGTTCAGAACATGCCACATTTTGCAGTAATCAAGTTGACTTGACAGATTCAAACACAGGGGCTATAAGGTGGGTGACATTTCAGTTGCTAAAACATCAGGTCAATTGTATGGAGAGATCTGATTTATTAAAATACAGAGACCATTCCAACACATTACCCCAACCACTTAGATTCACTACTACTTTCTCTAGGAATTCTAATTGTCTTATTCAGAGTGTTCACAAACATTGGAACATTTTAGTGTGACCAGGACATTTCCAATATAATACCAGCCCGATGCCTCTTCATATAGGAAAGGCAAAAATTTGAATTCATATTTCAATTATAATTAGTGACACCAGATATACTGGGTATGTCCAGACAACTTTATCAGGGGACATCTTATGTGGATGTTTCCCTTGTGGTCATTGCACTGTCAATACATTAACAAATCCAAGGAATTTTCCAGTAGGAATAGACCCCAAGTTTTTGATCTCCGCTTTTTTGCTAATTGCCGTAGCGACTGGATTATTTATCTGGCTACTTGCAATTGTGGAGCATTCTGTGGGGCAAACATTACGTCCCATGAGAATACGCATCTCAGAACACATTAGCAATATCAAACAAAAAAGAATGAACAATGCTTTATATAAACACCATATGGCACATCCCACGGTCAAGTTCATGTTTACCATTATTGATATGGTACATGGTAATAGTTCTAACAAAACAGGGTGGCATACAGTATTGAATGGGAAAGAAAAGAAATGGATTATTAAACTTGGTGGCTTGTTTCCCCCTGGATTAAATGAATATATATGAGCATCCACCAATGGGATCTGATTTCATGCTAAACAGCTTTGATCGTTTCTCATACACTGAAGAAGGTAGATTGTTTCCAGCCGAAACCGGCCTGTTTGCGGTTATGTATTTTTAAATACAATATTCATCGTATCTGGTCATTGTTTGCTGGCTCTTTTTTCTTGTGTGTTATTGTATCTTACTTCTGGAGCCGTGCATCAGCTCTCATGCAGGGGATTTTGTTGTGTCTGACACTGGAAAGGACCAATTCTTTGTAAGCCATTGTCTGCTAAATCTTGGAGGCTGTACCTGCAAGAATTCCTTGACTGTTTGCATAGATTTAGCTTGGTCCTCCATTTTCTTTAACACCTCTTCCACTTTAAGGCCAAAGTATCATGCTGTAATGGAGCATCTAATAATTTTGCTTTAACATGATCTGGTTAATTTTGTTCCTTTAACCAAGCATGCCTCCTAATGACAGAACCCGTGACAGCGGCCCTGCAGGAGGCCTCCAAAGAATCAAAACCACATTGCAAAGTATGCTTTCAAACCCGTTCAGCTGCATGCAATAAATCCTGCATTTCTTTATTTTCTGCACCTTCAGAATTTAACATTTTCTGTTTAAGCAGCGACATAATATATTGTTGTTTGAGCATATGAAATGGACAATTAAAGCCCTTCTAGCCAAGGTAGCATAGAGGTAAATAATCTTTCCCCATCTAATGCCCTAGAATCCCTGTTGGCGGGGGTAGGGTTTTTTGCAGTGGATGCCTTGACCCCTTTGGGACCCAGAGAAATAGTTTCTGGGCCAGCAGCAGGGTTCTTGAAAAGGAATTTGAGAGTCAGGCACCCTGTAGTACCTGTCTGGCTTAACAGGAGCTGGAGGTAAGGAGTCAGAGTGGACTCTAAAACTAAATCTACAATCTCCAACAGGCGGAATAGTTAGGGGCCTCTGTTGAGTGAGTAAAAGGAATTCAGAGCCTTTTCTTAGATTCTGAATAATCTTTGCTCTCCCAGTGGAAATGTTCCCTCATGGTATGCAAGGTTTCCCCCAAAAGAGTAATCCTCAGGAGGAGAGGCTGAAGGGATAGATTCTTCAGCATCAGAATCCTCATAGGGAGGAAGAGTATTCCTGATCAATAGAGGAATCTGAAAAAATGGAAACCTGATCTGAAGATTCATATTCTGCCTCTTGCCTAGTCCTATCAGGAGGGGGATGGGAACCCCTGATCAAAGTAAGTCTTAGGCCATTTTGAGCATCTGTTTTTTGGGCAAGGCCACCTGACCATGAGGCTGTTGCACTTGCTTTTGTCTTAAAAGATGCTTTAATATTTGCCATTGTCGCTGGTGTCGCTTTAAATGTACAAAAGAGTAGGTCTGAAAACACCCTCAGAAGCAGATAACTCAGCGGCTCCGGACCCATCCGAGGGAATAGTTTCCGAAGGTCCAACACCTTGAGCTTCCAGCGGCCTAGGCGACTCCACATGGGAGTCTGAAGCAGCCTGCGGCTCTAAAGTAGAAAGCGTCAGGGGCTGTGAAAGCACCAGAGAGCTGGCGAACGGCTTAGAAGCCTAGTCAGTTTTCGACCTCTGATGCCTGTCCTTTTCTTTGAGTTTCTTGTGAATTGCGGTAGTCAGTTGGTTGTCAGACGGCAGTGTAATTAAATCTTCTACCAAAATAGTGAAAAGCAAAATCGTACCAGCCCTTTATAGTGCGCTGGTTAAATCTAGCACAAAACCAACCAGCAACGTCGTGGTCAGGGCCTAGGCAAGGAATACAGTAAGAATGAAAATCCTTGAGGTATTTGCTTCTCACATGAAATACAATTAACTTTTTCTGACATCGGTCTGGAGCAAGAAAAAAGTATTCAATGGGGTACTTAACTTTAAAGACTTCAGATCTGAAATTTTAACACGAAAATCTTAGGAGTCGGCCGACCGGCACTTGCAAACTGCTTCTACCGCGCAGCAAGAAAGACTAGAAAAAATGGCGTTGGCTGCATCTTTTATACCCCTGGCGCACTGACGTCAGGGAAGAGGCGCCAGCATCCGAAGCCAGACCTAGACTTTGGAATTCAGGCCGACTGAGGGTAGCCTGCCAGCAGGATAACCCAAGAGTAATGACTGCAACAGGGAAAACACGAACATCTGCAAGCAGATAACCCAAATGTGATGACTGCAACAGTGAAAGAAAAACATCACCACCAGTACTAAGTAAGAGAGGCAAGGGGGATGGCAGGTGGGAAACCAGGGCTGAAACAGTGAATACACGAACATCTACATTTATGGCAAGTGTACACAACTGTACTATGTTTAGTGTTTCACTGCTGCAGTCAACACACTTGGGTTGATTCCCAAAGCTGAAGAACGGGTGGAGGCAATCAAGAAGAGTTGGGGCTGGCATGCTTCTGCAGGACTGCGGTTGCAAAGCCTGCCCTGGATTTTGAAAAGATAGGCAGGTGGTAATGCTTGAAAGTATGAACAGAGCTCCAAGTTGCAACTTCCAGGATGTCCCTGGTAGGAATCCCTCTGAGAAAGGCTGCAGAGGTGGAAGTTGCCCTAGTGGAATGTGTTCTGACCCCCTGTGGGGGTTGTTTCCCATGGTGTTTGTAACAGAAATGTATAAAGTGTGCTATCCATTTGGAAATTATTTGTTTGGATAGGACCTTGCCCTCTGCCTCAGGTGCAAAGCTGACTAGTAACTGGTCAGATTTCCCAAGGGCTTAGTCCTATCCAGGTAGAATCTGACCTTTTTTGCACATCTAGAGTGCATGATCCTTTCCCCCTTATTTTGAGGTTTAGGGAAAAAGGTGGGCAAATGAATAAATTGGCCAAGAGCCACACTTGACACTTTAGGCATGTAAACAGGGTTACTCCCGAGGGAGATCCTGTCAGCACGAAATATGAAGGGTTCCACAGCCATGAGTATTTGTAGCTCACTCTTCTAGCTGACGTGATGGCCAGAAGCAAGGCAGTTTTCCAAGAGGAATTTTAACTCTGCTGAAGCTGCAGACTCAAAGGGGGGTAGTGTGAGCTTTTCCAACACAAAGTTAAGGTCCCAAGCAGGGGTAGGGGCTCTTCTGGGGGGGCGGTGGCTTAAATTGTTAGCCCCTCTAAGGAACTTCTTGATGAGTGGGTGTGGAGAGATGTGGCTCTGTGCTTTAATGAACAGATATGGCAGAGGCAAGGATTTTAATTGAAGAGGATAGGCCTTTCAAGTAGGTCTGCCAAGTAATCCAGGATGAGAGGTAAGGGCTGTTCTGGTTCAGCTACTTTAGCCCGAATCCAGGAACAATACCTTTTCCACTTGACAGCATAGGATTTTCCAATGATGGGTTGTATGGCTTCACATACATCCAGGACTGGCTTGCTTAGGCAGGCCACTGGAGGAGAGCTCAATGGAATAAGCCAGACTGCCCGGTTTAAGGTCTGCAATTTTGGATTCAAGAACTCCGTCCTGCAGAGTCAGGAGAGTTGGAATCTGAGGGAGGTGCTAGAGGCAAAGGTGAGACTGCGTAGTACTTTGTACCAGTGTTGGCGTGGCCAGTCTTGGGAAATCAGAATTGCCCTTAGTCTTTCCTCTATTTTGAATACCCATGCAAGACGCAGAGTAGAAAATGCATAGACAGGTTTACCTAGTGGAAGGTTAGAGCACCCACTTGCCAGGCCTTGCTGTGAGGTTCCCTGGTGCAGAATTTGCAGAGCTGGTGGTTGTTGCGGGAGGCAAATAGGTCCACCTTCAGGATACCCCATTTCTGGGTTATGAGAATGAAGGTGCGGTTTGCCACGTGTGTGGGTCTAGGAGATTTCTGCTCAAGTTGTCTGCCTGGGAGTTTTAGTTGCCTGGCAAAAATCGTGCGAGCAGGTGTATATGCATGGCTCAAGCCAATGTTCCAAAGGGTCATTGCTAGCCTACACAGTGGGTTCCCCCCCTGCCTGTTGATGTACCACATTCACTGTGATGTCTGTTAGTTGAGGGCCTGGAGAGAGTCAGAGCATGCTGAACAGCTAGCATCTTTTTGGTTGATGTGCAGATGAATCTGATTTGGGCTCCAGTGGTCCTGAATGCACCTGCCGTCCAGGTATGCACCCCAAGCATAGTCTGATGAGTCTGTGGTTAGGGTCTGGGTGGTGTGGGGTGGTGAAAAAGGTAAATCCCTTGTGGTTGCATGCTGCTGCCCACCTAAGAAAATCTTCCCTTAGACAAAGTATCATAGGTATAATAGTTTCCAGGTCCTGAGAGAATGCTGACACCAAAGGCTCTAAGTACCACTGAAGTTTCCTCATATGCAGCCTGGCATATAGAATTAGAATGCAGGAGGCCATGAACCCTAGAGCTTGCAGGATTTTCCTTGCAGATAACTGTTCTGTGGACAGATAAGACACATAGCCAGTCAGGTTTGCTGTTCTGGCGTAAGGAATGCCATCTGGGATATGTCCAGGCTTGCTCCCAAGTGTACAATTTTCTGACTGGGGACTAGTTTGGATTTTGTTTTAGATTACCCCAGTGAGGTCAGTAGGTCCTTTACAAATGTCAGGTGGTGCAACAGGTTTTCCAGTTTGCCTGAATCAGGCAGTCGTCCAAGTAAGGATACATTTGAATATTTGTCTGTAAAAAGCAATGGCTGGAGCCAGGCATTTTGTGAAAACTAGGAGCAGTGGATAAGGCAAAGAGAACTGAATGCATAGATCCTGCCCTGAAATGTAGATCTTTCCTGCAAGTCTGGTTGGGATGTGCAGACAGGCCTCTAAATCTAGGGTAACTAACCAGGCATTTTTGGACAGCACAGGAAGAAGCTGCTGGAGGGCAAGCATTTTGAATTTTGGTACCACCAGGAAGGTGCTTAGAGTGGATAGTCTGGAAGAGAAACCTTGACCTATCCAGTCTGCAGTAACAGGCTGAATTGCCTTCATGGAGAGCAGGGAATGAACTTGGTTTTGTGCCTCTGCCCACTAGTTTGGAGAAAGATCTGGGAACCCTTTTGGGGTAAAGTGTGGAAATAAAATTTGTACCCCTGGGACACTGTTGCGGACCCAACGATAGTTGGTGATGGAGGCCGTTTTTTGCATGTGAGGAAAGTTTTCCTCAAAGGGGTACAAGCAGGTGGGCAGAGGTAAGAGGTGGAGTGAAAAGTCAGTGAATTCTTTCCATAAGGACACCCTGGCTTAGAAGTGGAGATGCTCCATTGCTGAGATCTCTGCATTCCCTGGGACTGTTTGTGGGGGGGGGGGGCTGTTTCCCCTTGGCCTAGTCTGAGGTGGCCTTGAGGAGGCTGGAAAGGACCAATGTTTTGAGGGCAATGCCTACTGAATCTCAGAGGCTGGACTTGCAATAAGTCTGTATGCATAGAATTAGGTTAAAACATTCTCTGCTTTGGTGCCAAATCTTTGTTCAATGGTGCGTCCAATAGTTTTGATTTGACATGGTCTGGCAAGGTCTGTTAAAGTCAAGCAAGCCTTCTAATTACAGAACCTGTGACTGCTGCCATTAAGGATGCTTGTAGGGCAGCAAACCCACATTGCAGGGTATGCTTAGAAACTTGGCTTGAAGAATCCATAAGCTCCTCTATTTTCTGCACAGTCTGGGAAGGTAGACAATTTTTGTTTAAGTTCCATTGTATGTTGCTGGTATTTCAGCATGTGGAACTCACAATTTAATGCTACAATGGCAAGAGTTTGAGGTGTATACTTTTTTACCCCATCTGTCTAAAGCTCGGGAATCCCTCTCCAAAGGGTGGGATTCTTAGCTGCAGTTTTTATTCCTTTGGGTCCTTGGGAGATTACCACCAGGTCAGCAGTGGGACTTTGAAAACATATTCGAGAGTCAGGGACTCTAATATTGGTCAGGTTTCCAGGGAGCAGGAGATGGAGTATCAGGAGTTAGACTGGATTCCATAAAACATTTTCCACAACATCCAGCGCAGAAGGAATTGCCAATTGTCTGTGCTGTGGTAAATTAAAAAAATTGAGTCTTTTTGGACTGAGGATAATCCTGGCATTCCCAATGGAAATGCTGTAAAGGTATGTAAAGTTTCCCCAAAAGAAAAACTCTGGGGGAGAGGCAGAAGGAATGGATTCCTCTGCATCTGAATCCTCATAAGCAAATAAGGGCATGTCTTCATAATCAAAAACCTCAGTCGGACTCTTGGTTGGATAATGCTGCTGGAGAAAAGTTTATTTAGCATGGGTAGGGTGACTTCTCCTAACACACGGTCTTCTGCCATTTTAAGCATTTGAGATTGAGGTATGGAAGCAGGCGCTTGAGTAGTCAGTTTTTCAGGTGTAGTTCTTACCCTAGTCCTTAGGACCTTGGTCATTTTAGAAAACTGAAAATGTGAAAAGTAGTCTGTCAAATATAGGTAGTGCGAAGAACTTCCTCGGAAGCCGGTGCCTGTACAGCGGCTCCGGACCCATCCAAAGTAGACATCCGCAGGTTCTGTAGTAGAGACGTGCTGCATAGTAGACTTCAGTCTCAGTAGTGGCCTACGAATCTATAGAAGCGGGCATCAGGGGCTGTGAAAGCACACGAGTACTGGCGAACTGGCGACTAGCTTAACAGAAGCATCAGCAGTTTTGGACCTGTGCAGCCATTTCGGAATACAGAGAGAGAAAGTATTTAGTGACTATAAGGGCTCGATAACAGTTCTGGCGTTGAACAAAGCACAAAACAGACATGAGGGACGCCATGGTCTTGGCCTAAAGAGGTGACACAGTAAGAATGGAAATCTTGGTGATACTTGCATTTCACAGACCAGACAACTGTTAACTGGCACGAGTTGAGAGTACAGTTGTGTACCTACCATAAATGTAGATGTTAAGAGAGTTTATTCACTGCTGCAGTCATTACGCTTGGGTTATCCTGCTGGCAGGCTACCCTCAGTTGGCCAGAATTCCAAAGTCTAGGTCCGGCGTTGGTTGCTGTCGCCTCTTCCCTGAAGTCACTGCGCCAGGGGTATAAGATGCAGCCACCATGTTCTTCAGTTTTTCTTGCCGCAGATGTCAGGTGCCCCCAAATGGTAGGCTGAAAAATAAGCCAATAAAAATGCATGCACAAAAACATTTCCTTCATCTACAAGCAAATACACCAAAAATGTTGTATAGGATAGAGAAGGGTGGTTAACATGGACTGCAACAGTGAATACACCAACATCTACATTTATGGTAGGTACACAACTGTATTATGTTCATAGTGTTTCACTGTTGCAGTCATTACTCTTGGGTTGAAATCAATGCTGAGGATGGGTGGCTGGGCTAAATAGGGTTAGGAGAGGCTATGAGGCCCTGCAGAACTGCAGTGGGAAAGCCTGCTCTGTACTTAGAGTAAAGAGTTAAGTGGTAGTGCTTTGTGAAAGTGTGCACTGAACTCCAAGTTGCAGCCTCTAAGATATCTTTGGTTGGTGGCACTGAGGAAGGCTGCTGAAGTGGCTGCTGCTCTGGTGGAATGAGACCTAATGCCCTTAGGCACTGATTTTCCATGTTGAAAATAATCTGATGCAATGACCTATCCATTTAGAAATAGTCTGTTTTGAGATGGCCTTTCCTTGTGATCCTGCAGCATATGGCACAAAGCTGCTCAGTCTTTCTGAAAGCTTTAGTTCTGCCCAAGTAGAAGCGCAACTGCCTATGTCCAAAAAAACACAGGATTTTCTCATCCTTGTTCTGTGGATTTGGATAGAGGGTAGGCAAGTGAATGGTTTGGTTGAGGGCCACACTGGACACCACCTTAGCCATAAATGTAGGGTTTGTCCTCAGAGAAACCCTGGATGAAAAATGATAAAAGGTTCTGCAGCCATGAGTGCTTGTAACTCAGACTCGCCTGACAGAGGTTGCTAGGAGCAGAGCTGTTTTCCAGGATAAGAATTTTATATCTGCTGTTGATGCTGGCTTGAAAGGAGGCAGTGAGTTTTTCCAAAACACAATTGAGGTCCCAGGCTGGAATCGGTGCTCTCCTTGGAGACCTGATGTTTTGGCCCCTCTGAGGTACTGCCTTAAAAGGATGAGGAAAAGATAGGTGGTACTGTATTGTAATGGGTGAAATGGCAGAGGCATGAATCTTAATTGATTCAAAAGAAAGGCCTTTGTTCAGTATCTGTTATTGTAAAATCTGAGGGATATTTGGTACACACGTGTCAATGCCTTGTTGCTGGTTCCAAGCACAGAATCTCTTCCATTTTCCTGCATGAGATTTTCTGGCGCTAAGCCTCCTGGCCTCCAAGATAACATCTAAAACAGCTTTTGAAAGAGGAGTGTTCTGAATGGCTACATTATCCGCCACGCTGCCAGATTTAAGGTCTGGAGTTGGCTGTGCAGTATCTGGATTGTTTTGTTGGGTCAGCAAGTGAGAAGTTTGAGGCAATATCCATGCAGGACCTTGAGGCAAGCTCTTTAGGATTGGGTACCAGTGCTGGTGTGGCCAGTGTGGTGCAATCAGTATCATTTTTGGCTTCTCTTGTCTGACATTTAGGAGTAACCTGGGAAGGAGAGGCAGTGGGGGAAAAGCATATACGGTTACATCTGTTAGTGCTTTCCAGCTGAAGGATAGGGTGCCCACTTTCCATGCTTGCTTGTGACAAATCCTTGTGCAAAATCTCTGCAATTGGCAGTTGTGAGGGGAGGCAAATAAATCTATGTCTGGGCATCCCCATTTCCTTATTATCATGCTGAAAACTTGCATATCCAGTTTCCATTCATGGGGATCCATGAGGTTTCTGCTTAGTCTGCCAGAGTATTTGTTTTTCCTGGCAGGAATTGTGCTTGCAGGTGAACTTGAAAAGCCAATGCTGTGTCCCATAAGGTCATTGCTTGTCTACAGAGGGGGTAGGAATGTGTACCTCCCTACTTATGTACCACATGACCGTAGTGTTGTCTGCATCAGAATCTGTCCTGGATGAAGCAGGTCCTTGAAAGCTGTCAGGGCATTTTGAACAGCTAGCATCTCTTTTTGGATGTGAAGATGCATCTGGTTTGCAGGCCATGTGCCCTGAATACATTTTCCTGCCATATGGGCCTCCTCTGATGCATCCGTTGTCAGTGTCTGTCTGGCTGTGGGTAAACTGAATGGAGATCCTTGCTGTGGTGACAGGCTTCTGCCCATCAAAACTCCTGTTGCAGGCACGGAATGTCAATTACTGTCTCCAGCTGTGGCAGTCTGGCATATGGAATTAGTAGAATGCAGGATGCCATGAAACCCAAGGCATGCAAGATTTTCCTTGCAGATAAGTGGGTTTTTGTTGCCAGTTTCTTGAAGTCAGTTGCTTTTGTCTGCCGTGAGATAAGCCATCTGGGCAGTTGTATTTAAACTTGCACCCAGGAATATTCTCTTGAGAGGGCACTAGTTTTGATTTCTTTTCGTTTACTGTGTACCCCAGGCCAATTAGTAATCTATTTACAAACGCCAGATGCTTTAGAAGAATGTCTGTTCTCTGCTTTAGGCAGTCATCCAAGTAGGGAAATATTTTGAATTCCTCTGTCTGCAAATCGCAATTACTGGTACCAGGCATTTTGTGAAGACCCTGGGCACAGTAGATAAGCCAAAGGGCAGTGCAGAGAATTGGTAATGCATTGAGCCAGCTATTAATCTGAGGTATCTTCTGCAAGATTGTCTGATTGAGACATGCAGGTATGCCTCTTAGGTCCAAAGTTACGAGCCAAGCCTTCTTGCCCAGCATGGGGAGTAGCTGCTGAAGAGTAAACATCTTGGAACTTCCAGAAACTTATTTAGTATAGACAGGTCCAGTATTTGTGTCCAGATTTTGTCCTGGGTACTAGGAAAAGTCTGGCGTAAAATCCTTGCCCCTGTTGTGGTACTTGCTGAATGGCCCTCATATCCATGAGGGCTGTAATTTGTTTTTGTGCCTCTGCCCATTGTGTGGCAGGTCTGGCATACCTTTTGACCTTGGTAGAGTGTGAAAATGGAACCTGTAGTCTTGGGACACTGTTCAGGACCCATTTGTCTTTGGTAACAATTTGCCAATTTGATTAAAAAAGTGCTAGTTTTCCCCCTAAGGGGGCTGCCAAAAGAAGTGTGCTTGGATCTGGCAGAGGAAAGTCATTGGGACTGTTTCCTGTAAGTTTGTGATTTGTCTTCACCACTTTTGGAGGTAGGAGCACCCCATTGTTTAGGCCTGTATGAGCCTTGGGGCTGAGATCTGCCTCTGGGGCACCTGTATCTGCCTCTGTGGTCCAACATTTGAAAGGACCAATTTTTAGAAGGCCAGTTCCTGCTAAACCTGGGTAGCTGTGCCTGTAAGAAATCCTCAACTGTCTGCATGGATTTTGCTTTATTCTCCATTTTTTTTCAACACCTCTTCTGCTTTAGTACCAAACAAAGTATCATGCTGTAATAGTGCATCTAATAATTTTGCTTTAACATGATCAGGCAGATTCTGTTCCTTTAACCAAGCATGCCTCCTAATAACAGTACCTGTAACAGCGGCCCTGCAAGAGACCTCCAGTGAATCATAACCACAATGCAAAGTATGCTTTCCCACTTGTTCAGCTGCATATAATAAATCCTGCAATTCCTTGTTCTCTAAACATTCAGAATTTGTCAATTTGTTTAAGCAGTGACATTAAATATTGCTGATATTTAAGCATATGAAACAGACAATTTAAAGCCCTTACAGCCACGGCAGCAGAAGTGTAGACTTATTTCCCCCATCTGTCTAGAGCTCTAGAATCTGTATCAGAGTGGACAGGTTTTTTTTGCAGTGGAAGCTTTAACCCCTTTGGGACCCTGAGATGTATAGTTTCTGGGTCAGCAGCGGGGTTTTTATATAGAAATTTATGAGAATCTGGGACCCTGTAGTATCTGTCTAGCTTAGCAGGTGCAGGGGGTAGAGAGTCAGGGGACTGGCCAGACTCTGAAAATACATCTACAATGTCTAGAACAGGTGGAATAGCAAGGGGTCTGTGCTGAGGAAGAAGCAGAAAGTCTGAGCCTTTCCTTAGATTCAGAATAATCTTGGCTCTCCCAGTGGAAATGCTCCCTCATGGAATGCAGGGTTTCCCCAAAAGAATAATCCTCAGGAGGAGAGGCTGAAGGAATGGTTTCTTCAGCATCAGAATTCTCATAGGGAAGCATGGAGTAATCCTGTTCAGAGGAGGAATCAGAGGAAATACAAACATGATCAGAAGAATCATACTCAGTCTCTTGTCTAGGCCTCTTAGGAGGGGGATGGGAGCCCCTGATCAAAGTAATTAGGTCTTTGGCCATTTTGAGCATCTGTTTTTTAGGCATGGGAGATTGAGTAGGAGCATGCTGTACTTGTTTCTTTGTCTTTAGAGTTGCTTTAGTTTTTGAAGCTGAAGAGGACGTGTATATATATAGATAGATATAGAGATAGATATAGAGATAGATATAGAGATAGATATAGAGATAGATATAGAGATAGATATAGAGATAGATAGATAGATAGATATAGATAGATATAGATAGATATAGATATATATATAGATATATAGATAGATATATAGATAGATATATAGATAGATATAGATAGATATATAGATAGATAGATATAGATAGATATAGATAGATAGATAGATATATAGATAGATAGATAGAGATAGATAGATAGAGATAGATAGATAGATAGATAGATAGAGATAGATAGATAGATAGATAGATAGAGATATAGATAGATAGATATAGATAGATAGATAGATAGAGATAGATATAGATAGATAGATATAGAGATAGATATAGATAGATAGATAGATATAGATAGATAGATAGATATAGATAGATATAGATAGATATAGATAGATATAGATAGATATAGATAGATAGATAGATATAGATAGATAGATATAGATAGATAGATAGATATAGATAGATAGATAGATAGAGATAGATAGATAGAGATAGATAGATAGAGATAGATATAGATAGATATAGATAGATAGAGATAGATAGATAGATAGATAGATAGAGATAGATAGATAGATATAGATAGATAGAGATAGATAGATAGAGATAGATAGATAGATAGATATAGATAGATATAGATAGATAGATATAGATAGATAGATATAGATAGATAGATATAGATAGATATAGATAGATAGATAGATAGATAGATATAGATAAAGAATACACCCTCAGAAGCCGATGCCTGCTCAGCGGCTCCACACCCATCTGAGGGAATGATTTCAGAGTGTCCAATACCCAGAGTATCCAGAGGCCCAATCGGCTCCATGTGGGAGTCTGAAGCAGCCTGTGGCTTTGAGGTAGCAGGCGCCAGGGGCTGCGAAAGCGCCTCACTGAAAACCTGTGAAAAGACGACTGGCCTAACTGGCTTGGGTTTGGACCTCCGATGCCTATCCTTTTCCTTGCGTTTTTTGTAAACTCTGGTTATCAGCTGTTCCGACAGCATTATATAATTAAATCTTCAGCCAAAGTAATGAAATGCAAAATCGAACCGGCACTTAGTGCGCTGGTTAAATCTACCACAAAACCGACTAGCAACATTGTGATCAAGGCCTAGACAAAGAATACAGTAAGAATGAAAATCCTACAGATATTTGCTTCCCACAAGAAATACAATTAACTTTTTCTGACATCAGTCTGGAGCAAGAAAAAAAAAAGTTTCCCCAATGGGGTACTTAGCTTCAATGAAGACTTTGGTTCTGAAATTCGGATTTGAAAATCTCAGCAAGTGCCGGTCGGCCAACTCTTAACTGCTTCGGGCACTGCGTGCCAAGTAAGACCGAAGAAAATGGTGTTGGCTGCATCTTTTATATCCCTGGCACACTGACGTCAGGAAGAGGCGACAGCAACCAACGCCGGACCTAGACTTTGGAATTCTGGCCGACTGAGGGTAGCCTGCCAGCAGGATAACCCAAGAGTAATGACTGCAACAGTGAAACACGAACATCAGCAGCCCTGCAAGAGGCCTCTAAAGAATCAAATCCACATTGCAAAGTATACTTTCCAACTCTGGTCAGCAGAATGCATTAAATCTTATAATTCTTTATTTTCCACAGTCAGGAATAATCATTTTCTGTTTAAGCAATCCAACAAACATGTTGATAACTAACATATGAAACTGGCAGTTTAAAGCCCTAATGGCCAAGGTTGCAGAAGTGCAAACCTTCCTACCCCATCTATCCAGCACCTTTGAGTCTATCAGAAGGGATATAATTTTTAGCAGTACAAGACTTAATGCTCTTGGGTCCCTGTGAAGTCTCTGGATCCGCAGTAGGATTTTTAAAAAGTAACTTGTGCGAATCAGGGACCCTGTAATGTGTCAGGTTTTCTGGGAGCAGGAGTCACGGAATCAGGAGCCAGACTAGATTCTGAAAAAGCATAAACGATGTTTAGTATTGGAGGAATAGCTAAAAGCCTATGCTGAGGCAGAAGTAATCCCTAAGCATCTCTTCTGAATCAGAAAAATCCTGGCTTTCCCAGTGAAAATGCTCCCTCAGAGTAAAGTTTCACCAAAAGAAAAATCCTCTGGAGGGAAAGCAGAGGGGATAGTCTCCTCTGCATCAGAATCCTCATAAGTAGATAAGGGCAAATCCAGATCAGAAGAATCAGAAGAAAAAAAATCAGAATCCTGGTCAGAAGATGCATAAACAGCTTCAGTCCTAGGTCTCTTAAAAGGGGGAGGCCGTCTTCCCCTGATTAGAGTTAGATCTTCAGCAATTCTTTGTTTTTTTTAGGCACAGAGGCCTGACCATGCAGCCTAGGAGTCAGTTTAAGAATGGTTCAAGATTAAGGCCTAAAAGAAGGCGCTGGTTTAATATGCAAGTCCATAGGCCTGAAAACACCCTCAGAAGTCAGTGCCTGCACATTGGCTCCAGACCCGTCCAAGGTGGAGACATCCGCAGGTTCCATAGTTGAAGCATCTTGTGGCATACCGGACTCCAAATGGGTCTCAGTAGAGACCTGCGAATCAGAAGTCGCGGTTATCACGGGTTGTGAAAGCGCCTCACCGAGTACCAGCAAAATGGCGACTGGCTTAGAAGCATCGTTGGCAGTTTTGGACCTCAGCAGCCTGTCTACCCTTGCGTTTTTTCAGAACCCCGGTAGTCGAATGGCTAACTGACATTTCTGGATAATTAAACAGAAGCGAAACATTGAGGCAAAAATATACAGATGAGTGATAGTGGACTGATTAAAGCACAAAACAGACAGCATGGTACGTTGTGATCTGGGCCTAGGCAAGGAATGCAGTACAAATGAAAATCTTTATAAGGTATTTGCTTTCCACAAGTAATGCAATTAAATTTTACTGACATCTGTAAGGAGCAAGAAAAAGTTTGAAGACTTCGGTTCTGAAACTCGAAAAAAATTTCATGAGTCGACGGACCGGCACTTGCGAACTGCTTCTGCGTCAGGCACCGCACGGCAAGAAAGACTGATGTAATAGTGTCTGCGGCATGTTTTATACCCCTGACGACCTGACATGGGACAGCAACCGAAGCACGACCCAAGACTGTTAATCAGGCCGACTGAGGGCTACTGCAAGCAGATAACCCAATAGTGAAACAAACATCATCTGCCTAGCATACCCAAAATATGGAAGCATCCAGACTGAAAGCAAAAGGGATGGGATGTGAAGATTTTAAACTGGCATAGAAGTCAACCTGCAGAGATCCCTGAAATTATAGCTCCAGTACTAACTTGCACCAAAAACATTCCTAATTAGTTCTCATGAGAGCCAAGCGTGTGCAGTCCTGTGCAAATTAAGCCCATCAAAAGTTATCTTCAAATGTCGGGAAAGAATCAGAATTGAAGTACACTTCAACAATTCTATATCCAGCAAATTTTTATGTTAATATAATTGCACACTTTGCTCAATATTTTAAGTGCTCTTGCATCTCAGTCTCTAAAATGAGAGCCTTCCGGTAACAAGCACAAGAAACATTCTTCAGCATCACATCCCAGGGAGGAAGTCTGTCTGGATGCCATGGAGGAAGAAGACCGTTCCAAATTGGTAAATGCTTAGTAAAGGTACCTTTTTCTTGGCAAGAGTAAAGAAATCCAACAGTAGGGGCTGCAAAGCCATTCACGTATTCTACAAAGTATTCAGCAAACTGCAATCAAAACTGCTAGTGATAAGAAAAGATAAATGGGGTGGGGGAAGGGGGGTCAATCTAGGCATCTGTCTTAAAAGGCAAGGAATCAGATGGACCTTATTTTCACTCCCTAAAAACCCAAACGTCAGCCTCTGATGACTATACAAAAAGGAAGCAATGTCTCCCAACAGTATGCATCTTGCACTAACCCTCCACATCTGACAGACCACCTAAATAGTCAATGTCCATTAAGGCTGAAATGTGACAGCTGGGAAGCAAACATGCTGCAGCCAGAAATGGACAAGGCAATGCAAACGCACCCTGTGTCCTTCGTGAACTTTTCTACATGGCCCACTCCACCCACATACTTTCACCAAGTTTTATCCCCTGTACAGATGTTCCACACAGTAGGCTGTGGATCCAATGAAACAGGAAGTCTTGCGTGGTAAAGCAATGGATATCTTGCCAGTACAGACCAGGCACTGAAGGCACAGCACTTTAGCAATATACTTTAAGCAAGCACACTTGCCAGTTATCTCCATTACCATACAAAAGCACCCACAACTCAAAGCAAGGCAACGGCAGCAGTGAAAAAATCCCAATTTACCTTACTTGGCACCGACCTCATCTGCATAACAATCTGTCTTACCACCATTCATGTAGAGCAATGAACTGGGGAAGGTGTGAATTACTTTAACTGTACATATACTGAAACTAATTAGAAGGAAACTGGCCCCATGAGGCAAGG